>NC_053159.1:60067254-60277254 GCF_016835505.1 Polypterus senegalus | reverse complement strand
TCGCCAACAACACATCACTATTACTTTCTCACTTGCGCTATAACGCATAATGCAAACCTCGCGCTATACTCCGCTAACTTAAAAGCCTTGTGCAGCGCCTGTCAGTTGAAAATTGATTGTTCGCTTGCTTTTATCTCTCTCTCTCTCTGCTCCTAGCGGAACTGTCATCTCTGACTTGTCATTGAGCACGTTTAAGCGCATGTGTTGCAGTGTTTGAATAAAAATCCTTCTTGTTTCAACGACCTCCTGTGTCTCTATGCAAATCATGCATTGACAGAAGTTCCCCTTTGGTTGGAATTGAAACTGTGATTAAATGCATTATTTTTTTAATGCGTTATGGAGCACATGCATCAAAGCTTCTCAGCTGTGCGATTGTCAATGTAACATTTTGTAAGTAGTGCATGGAGGATTCAGTGTGGAGAAACTCTAGAAACAGCTCAGAGCGAAATGAGGTAAATGGGGGGGATGATGACGTGACTCCCCCCGCCTTAACTGTCAATCCCCCACAAACACAGTCTCTCGGAATTTGCATAAGCACACCCCTTCACCTACAATTATAACAGTTACAAAGTGATCAAAACTCTCGTTTATATCCTGCGTCCTCTCATTAAACTTGTATCCCGCATTACTTGTGGGCATGTGAAACGCCAGCGGTAGCCTGTCTATGAACTTGATTTAAAGTTTAGGTTTACACCTTGCTTTTTTTCCGAGGTAGCAGCACTCATGAATATGGTAGTATATGTCACCGCCGCTTCTTATTGTTTAGCTGCCTTCTCAATTATAATGCATGTTTTTTAAGCGCTTTTGAGTCTTCCTGGTTTTCACGCACCGCGCTTGACAGTCAGTTCGCGGATTACGTGAGGCGTGATGATGTCACACCGAAACTCGACCCCCGCCATTCCACTCAACTCCATTACAGTTAATGGAGAAAAATACCTTCCAGTTATGACCATTAGGCGTAATTTCGAAATGAAACCTACCCAACTTTTTTAAGTAAGCTGTAAGGAATGAGCCTGCCAAATTTCAGCCTTCTACCTACACGGGAAGTTGGAGAATTAGTGATGAGTCAGTGAGTGAGTGAGTGAGGGCTTTGCCTTTTATTAGTATAGATATATATACACATGTATATACATATATATCTATACTAATAAACAGCAAAGCCCTTACTGACTCACTCACTGACTGACTGACTGACTGACTGACTGACTCATCACTAATTCTCCAACTTCCCGTGTAGGTAGAAGGCTGAAATTTGGTAGGGTTATTCCTTACAGCTTCCTTACAAAAGTTGGGCAGGTTTTATATCGAAATTCTACGCGTAATGGTCATAACTGGAAGCTGTTTTTCCATTTACTGTAATGGAGATGAGCTTGAAACCGTGGGGCGAGTTTCGTGACATCATCACGCCTCCACGTAATCACGCAGTACATAGAAAACCAGGAAGACCCCAAAAGCTGAAGAAAACATGCATTATATAATTGAGAAGGCAGCTAAACAATAAGAAGCGAGCGAAAGTGACATATACAACCATATTCATGAGTTCTGCTACTTGAAACAAAGCACGATGTAAACCTACACTTTAAATTAAGTTCATAGACAGGCTACGCTGGCGCTTGTAATTTAGTGCCTGCCCATATAAGGCCGTCCGTCAGCGGCAATCCAATAGCAAACTGCCACGGGTAAATATTCACGGGTGAAGGACTGTGCTTATGCAGAGGAAGATGAGATGGTCAGGGTGGTGTTTGGCACAAACTCAGCGAAACTGCGAGAGAAAGTTTTAAGTGCCAGGACTAAGGTAACATTAAATACAGCCATGGACATAGCACGAGATGGCACCAGCACAGCTGGGAACCTTCGATGCATGTACACCGAGCGGCTCACGTGAACTGACGCAGTGCACAGACAAAAAGCAACAGTTCCAAAGAGCGCTGAACAAAAACGAATTACACAATTGAAAAGGCAGCAAAAAATATGAAGCGTCTGATACATACAAGCATATTCATAAATCCAGCTACTGCGGAAACAAAGCACACGGTGGAAAAAGTCAATGTCCGCTAAAGGAAGACAGTGTAAAAAACCCGTGCATGCAGTGTGTCAGGTCTCAGATAAAGAAGAAGACGAGCTGTTTATTGATGCAGTAAGAAACGAATCGATGAATGAAACCTGTCATCTTTACAGCGATTGACAAACACGGAATGTAACTTGAACACAACACATCCTACAAATACGAACCTGATTGAAAGAAATAATGATAATCAAATCCTTGATGACAGCAACACTCAGTAACACTCACAAAACAAATACTGTATATTGACAGTCATGTTCGTTATTTTTAAAATGTTCCCTTTTCTTTTTCTAGCTTTTTTAACACACTACTTCTCCGCTGCGATACGCGCGTATATATATATATCCCGATCTACATACTCGAATAATGGATACTTTATTAGCCATCAATGATTGTTTTGGTAAAGCCATACTCAGTGTATTCATTAGATGAGCGGTAAAAAGTAAAGCGAGGGAGGATGACTTATTGAGGCATGCAGGCTGTAGTGCGTCAACTCTATCTGAATTGCGATCACATTTGAAAAATATATCTTTTCAAGTTCTATTTAGTCCATATGTGTCAAACTCAAGGGCGCGGGCCACATCCGGCCAGTGTAATTATATCCGGCCCGAGATCATTTTATATACTGTATTATTGTTATTAATGGCCGGGTATATGAAGCGCTGGTAACACAATAAACTACAGATCCCATAATGCAGCGCTTCAGCTGCCTTGCTAACACTTACGCGTTAATCAAGTCTAGCTTATGATGCTGCAAGTTATTGCGAAGCTAGCTCACACGATGCTGAAGAGAAAAGCTGATTCTGAAAATAGAGCCTTTAAAACCCGATGGGAAGCTGAGTTATATGTTTACTGAACCCGTGTGTCTCATTTGTGGAGCTAATGTGGCTGTAATTACAGAATTTAATCTAAGGCGGCACTATGAGACAAAACATCAGGGTAACCTGAAGACCTGAATGCAATGCAGAAGATACAGAAAGCAGAAGAATTAAATAAGAATCTGACACTTCAGCGGACGTTTTACCGTGCACAATCACAAAGTGATTTCAAGTGAAGCTGCTTTTATGGGAGACACAAATGCACCAGTGCACTTGCCCCACTTTCCCTGTTGCCAAGTAATGTTAAACCAAGTCGTCACTACGGTGTTCCCAAATACGCACTTTGCTGATAAACTGAGCGCACTGAGTTTGCACGGCGCTTTGGTGACTTTGAAGAACAAAAAGTCAGTCTACATGTGGCTCGAACCTTGTGCATGTTTGGTAGCACATATCTGTGTGAGAAGCTCTTCTCAGTGATAAAGACTAACAAAACAGCACACAGGAGTCGCCTCACTGATGAGCACCTGCAATCCATCCTGAGAATCTCCACAACACAGAACCTCACACCAAACAGAAACAAACTTGTTGCCAAAAAGATGCCAGGCGTCCAGCTCTAAAATGACATATGAGCAAAGACAACTGAATGATTTGATTTGTTATTGCTGAAAGGAACACATTTTATTTATATTTCCAGGTTTTGTTATGCAGCATGTTCATATTTGAATTTGTATAATTTTGACAGGATATATTTTTATGGAGAGCAAAATCTTTTGGGATATTTAAAATCTAAGTTTATTTTTATATAAAATTACATAAGAGTAAAGAAATTTGAATGTTTGTTCTTTTAACGTTTACTTTATTTCTAACTTGTATAATTTAGACAGGATATATTTTTATGGAGAGCAAAATATTATAAGTTGTTTAAGGTTTGAGTTGATTTATTCAGGAATAATATTCCTGTCTGTTTTACCATTCCTACCAAAGATATTTCTGTCGACTAAATAAAAATTCCTTCTATTTAAAATTTAAATAGAACTTGAACAAATATGATAGTTCATAATATCCACGCAGACTTGCACTTAACAAGCAGCATATTGCACTGATACGAAATAGCTGTGTGTGTATATATGTAGATATGTATGTATATGTATATATATGTTTATATATGTGTGTGTGTATGTATATATATATATATATGTATTTGTGTGTATATATGTGTGTGTATGTATGTATGTATATGTGTGTGTGTGTAAATATATATATATATATATATATATATATATATATATATGACAACAACACTCATCACTCACAACAGTGACAAAACAATTACATTGACAATCATGTTACGTTATTTTCAAAATGTTTCCTTTTCTTTTCATTGCTTCTTTAACACACTACTTCTCATGCTTAAGCTTGGTATTTTACTACTATATATATATATATATATATATATACATATATACATATAAATATACATATACATACATATATATACACATATATATACATATACATACACATATATACATATACATATATATACACACATACATATATATATGCACATATATATATACACACATATATATACACTAGCAGAATACCAAGCAGCAGATGAGAAGTAGTGTGTTAAAGAAGTTATGAAAAGAAAAGCAAACATTTTAAAAATAACGTAAGATGATTGTTAATGTAATTGTTTTGTCATGAGTGTTGCTGGTATATATATATATATATATATATATATATATATATACATACACACACACACACATATATAAACATATATATACATATAAACATATATATATATAATATATATATATATATATATATATATATATATATATATACATATACACACATACATATATATACATATACATATATACACATACTGTATATATACACACACACATATATACATACTGTATATACAACATATACATATCTACATATATACTGTATATACACATATATATACAAATCTACATATATATATATATTAGGGTGGGACTCGATTAAAAAATTAATCCAATTAATTAGAGGCTGTGTAAGAATTAATCTTGATTAATCGTATGTAATCGCACACGAATTTGCCCCAAATCGCAAATGTTTTTTTTTAATTTAAAACGGTTTTAGTGGGCGACAGAATCAAATAATAGACATGGACATGAATATTGTAAACTGAAGCTGTTCTAATTTCTGAAAAAAGCTTTAAACTGCATTTGAATTCAAAACAGAAACAAAAATATCATCCCTGGTTAAAATTGGGCAGACTTAAAAATAAAGTGGTAGTTTAAGTACTTTAAGTACATTTTCAGAATAGTATTGTCTTTAAATAATAATAACCAAAATTTCAACATAAAGTGCAGTTTTTCTTCTTAAAAAATAAGTCAGAAACATAAAAGGTAATTTGACCAGCTTACTCTTTAAACTCTGAGTAACATTAGCCAAAATTATTTTGTACATTAGGCTAAAACAGTGTGATCATTGAACATTTTGTAATTAGATGTATTTAGAATTACTAACGGTCACGGAAGTCCAATGATCCCCAGTAAGAGCCACAAAGTCCGCTTTCTGTAATGCATCTAATTTTGCTTGCTTTTCAGTGTGCACAAAACCATGCTTTTATCAAGGCTTCGCGGGTAGTCGAAATGATCAGTCGTAGGAACGCGCTTTATTCCGACTCTAACATTTTTGTAGCTGTGATGTGTGCATCAGTGTAATGGATGTACCAGGAAATCATGCATTGACAAAAGTTCCCGCTTGCTTGGAATTGAAAGTGTGATTAAATGCGCTATTTTTAACGCGTTATGGAGTACATGCATCGAAGCTTCTCAGCTGTGCTTGTGCTAAGAAAGGGAAAATTTTAAAATAACGTAACATGATTCTGCGTTAACCTAATATTTTTCATACGTCCCAAACCAAGGAGATCGAAGGTAAAATGAATCGGTAGCGCGTACATAGTCAGTACATCCCTCTCGGAATCGAACCTCAATGTCGGCGTTAGAGGCTTAAGACTCTACAATTAGCCACAGCGTGTGGCTTGTCTATGCTAAAGTATGTATTGTAGATCGGGTATATATATACATTTATATATATACCCGTGTACCGCAGTGGAGAAGTAGAAGTTATGAAAAGAAAAGGGAACATTTTAAAAATAACGTAACATGATTGTCAATATACAGTAATTGTTTTGTGAGTGTTATTGAATGTTGCTGTCATCAAGGATTTGATTATCATTATTTCTTTCAATCAGGCTCGTATTTGTAGGATGTGTTCAAGTTACATTCCGTGTTTGTCAATCGTTGTAAAGATAAGAGGTTTCATTCATCGATTAGTTCCTTACTGCATCAATAAACAGCTCGTCTTCCTTTTATCTGTGATGTGACAAACTGCATGCACGGGTTTTTTTACACTGTCTTCCTTTAGCAGGACATTCACTTTTTCCACCGTGTGCTTTGTTTCGCAGTAGCTGCACTTATGAATATGATTGTATGTATAAGGCGCTTCATATTTTTTGCTGCCTTCTCAATTGTGTAATTCGGTTTTGTTCAGCACTCTTTGGAACTGTTGCTTTTGTCTGCGCATTGCGCCAGTTCACGTGAGCCGCTTGGTGTTCTTGCATCGAAGGTTCCCAGCTGTACTGGTGCCATCTCGTGTAATGTCAGCTAAGACCCGCACTTAAAAGTTTCTCTCGCAGTTTCAATGAGTTTGTGCCAAACACCACCCTGACCATCTCATCTTCCTCTGCATAAGCACAGTCCTTCACCCGTGAACATTTACCGGCAGTGTTTGTATTGGATTGCCGCTGATGGACGGCCTTATATGGGCAGGCACTAAATTACAAACGCTAGTGGCAGCCTGTCTATGAACTTAATTTAATATAAACTTACGGTTCACGCCGTGCTTTGTTTCCGCAGTTGCTGTACTTATGAATATGCTTGTATGCATCATTTGCTTCATAATATTTTTCTGCCTTCTCAATTGTGAAATGGCGTTTTGTGCTCATCGCTGTTTGGAGTTCTTCCTTGTTCTCTACGTACTTACGCAGGAGGCGTGATGATGTCACACTAAACTCCGCCCCAGCCATCTCCAACTCAAGACTCCATTACATTATATGGGGAAAAATAGCTTCCAGTTATGACCCTTAGGCGTAGAATTTCAAAATGAAACCTGTCCAACTTTTGTAAGTAAGCTGTAAGGAATAAGCCTGCCAAATTTCAGCCTTCTACCTACACGGGAAGTTGGAGAATTAGTGATGAGTCAGTGAGTGAGTGAGTGAGTGAGGGCTTTGCCTTTTATTAGTATAGATATATATATACAGTAATCCCTCGCTATATCGCGCTTTGACTTCCGCGGTTTCACTCTATCGCGGATTTTAAATGTAAGCACATCTAAACATATATCACAGATTTTCCACTGGTTCGCCGCTTTCTGCGGACAATGGTCTTTAATTTATGGTACATGCTTCCTCAGTTTGATTGCCCAGTTGATTTCATACAAGGGACGCTATTGGCGGATGGCTTAGAAGCTACCCAATCAGAGCATGTATTGCATATTAACTAAAACTCCTCAATGCTGTAAGATATGCTTCCCGCGCTGTGCTTGTTTGCTTCTCTCTATCTTTCGCTCTCTCTGCCTGACGGAGGGGTGTGAGCAGAGGGCTGTTTGCACAGAGGACACGGACGCTCCTCTACAAAATGCCGCTTTATCGCGGTGCTTCTGTATACTTAAAAGCATGTATTGATTTTTGATTGTTTGTTTTTCTTTTGCAGCTCTCTCTGACATTCTCTGCTCCTGACGCTCCTTTATGACGCGCCCTTTGAAGATAAGATATGTTTGCTTTCTTTTAATTGTGAGAAAGAACTGTCATCTCTGTCTTGTCATGGAGCACAGTTTAAACGCGTTGACTAAAGGGTGTTATTTCATGTGTAGAGGGCTCTAATAATGTTAACAGGGTGGGAGAGTTTATAAGGGCTTAAAATATATAAAAATAACCACACAAACATATGGTTTCTACTTCCGATTTTCACCTATCGCGGGGGTCTGGAACATAACCCGATCGAGAGGATTACTGTATATATATATATATATATATATATATATATATATATATATATACACACACATATATATACATACATATATACACACATATATATACATACATATATACACACACATATATATATATACACACATATATATACATATATATATACATATATATACACACACATATATATACATATACATATACATACATATACATAAATATATATACCTATACATACATATATATACATATACACATACACATATATAAGCACACACTTTTTTTTGTTACTATTGTTGCATAAAATGCTGAGGTGATGTTGTTTATTGCATACTAAGTTATCTGTTTCAGGTATGTTAAATTTATGGCTCTATCATCAAGCCACACTTCTTGTAAATATGCAGTACAATAAAGCTTCATTACATTCTTATTGAATATTTAATAAGATAAATTTATCTAAAATACTCAAATTTCAACAATATAACAAAATGGCAGATTTTTATATAAAGAGTAAAATGGAACATAAAAGCTCAACAATCATTAACCTAATAAAAATGTTAACTCACCTATCACTACGGAAATAAGGAAAGTTAAAATGGATCTTCTTAAAAGTTATGCTTTGAAACTACAGAACCAAAAAAGAAAAGAAAGGCAGTTAGTAAATGTACAATATTATTGATGATTTTAAAAATGTCAGGGAGTACTGGATGAAAGATTAAGATAAAACAAACATGGATTTAAAACTCAAAAGAAAAAAAAAAATAACAGAATCAACTTAATTTCATGGAAACAGCATAAACAATATCAGAGAGATCATAGAAAAGCAAGTGAGACACTGTTATATTTTAAGTGCTGACTCACAAACCTGAGGTAAACCAGCTCCAACAATTGCGCCACTGTGTATCATTGGTCCTTCTTTCCCGACAAACAGTCCTATTTGAAGAAAAGGATATCTTTGTTAACTTTTAGGCATATCTCATGACAGCTTTTTACTGTACAAGTATGCTGCAGACAAGAGGCAGATTTATAATGACGCAAGAGATTCATTAAGATGAATGAGTTTGCAAGTGAGCTGTAAAACAAAGAAGGAAAGTGGAAATTGTTCATGATCACAAAGTAGATGGAAAAAGAGAAATAATAGGTAAGGACTGCATGAAAAATTGTGAGAGAAACATCATGATTGATAGTAAAGGTGTTATGGATACCTGGAAGAAGTACACAGAGGAGATGCTAAAGGAAAAGTATGAATAAATGGGATAATGGTTCAATGTGAGAAAATAGATTGACAGCACTGTAATTTTTCAAAATAGAAGGTCACACAAAATAGAAAAATATGAAGGCAGCGGGCACAACAAGAATTGTGTCACAAAAGTTGAATGTAATGAAAGGTTATGAAGAATAGAGACAACCCAGTGTAATATAAATGAGTCTGAAGAAATTATTCCTAAAGTGTGTTCATTCCAATACACAAAGGAAAGGTTGATCCATTGGAGTATGGCTCATATTGAGTGATCATGTTTTTGACAGGTGGTTTAGGGGAAGCTTCTCAAAAGTCAGAAAAATGTGTTGGTTTTCTGCCTGGCAAGCAAAAAATAGCAAATACGGGAAAAGCATCAGACAAAATAAAATGAGATGCATTATGCATTTGTTCACCTAAAGAAGGCATTTAATATAAGTGCCACGAGCACTGGAGAGGTGAGCATTAGGAAAGTTGAGTGTGAATGTATGGTTTATGTCTTCAATGATAAGTACCTCTAAGTATAAACAGTGGTCAGGACAGCAGATGGGCATAGTGAAACTTTTTAGATGAAGGTGAGGTTGCACCAGGAATTCATTCTGAAATTGCTTTTCATGTTGGTGATGAAGGTAACAACTAATGAAGTGTTTGAAGGATTGCTATGGAAGCTTTTGTACACCAATAATCTCATACTAAAAGGGAAAGAAGCGAAGCAGAACTCAGTGGGAAGACACAGAAATAAAAAAACTCTCTTAGAAGCAAATTGTCACAAGGTAAATGCTGGAGGAACCAAGGTGATTGTTAGATAGAGAGGGGAAGGAATGAATGCTTTGCCCAAAGGATGCCCAGAACCACAGAAAATGTAGGAAAATGATTTGGTGGCAACAACTAACCTGGTTTAACTCAGAAAATGGTCATTAAACCACTGGTGATAATGATAAACAATGAAGATGATCATTAAGATGATAAACCAAATCAAAGAGCTACCAAAACGATTGCCCAGGACTAGGCTTACTAAACGAAAAGAGCAATACAGAAGAATTGTATGAATGCAAATTTGTTATTGCATTATTATCTTTCCATTGACTAGTTAATGGGTCCTGTAACTGGTTAATGGGCAGTGTAATTAATGTGTTATTCTCTGATGTGTACCTATGAATCAGTCCAGAATACATCCCATATCATTTATGTTGTATCAACACTTTAATTTTTTAATTTTCCTTTAAATAATTTACAACTTTGCAAAATATGATCATTACAATGTTGTTAGAGTTTAACCACAAGCATACCTCTCTGCAAGCTGCAAAAGAGAAAAAAATACATTTTTTGTTTTTTATTTTATTGATTTTATTTGAAGAAAACAACATTCCAACCCCCACCCAAGAGAAAGAGAGGAGTAAGGGCAAATCTTTAAAAACAACAAAGAAAGGAGAATTTCCTTTACCATGTTATAAATGCTTATTCTAAGTTTTGAACAAATCCTTAGTGAGAATTTTTTTTTTCCAATTTCAAATAGTAAAGAACTTCAGGTACCCATCGACCTATAACAGGTGAGCTGGATTTCTCCAGTTGAGCAAGTCTACAAAAGTTACATTTTAAGTAAGTGATGACTTCTAAATTTGACAGCTGAACAGGTCTGTTATTTGCTTATAATAAATATTTTGATGAAAGATTATATATGACACATTGCAAATAAGGAAAACACAAATATCTATAGGCTCCAATATATTCTATGCAATAAATATGAACTTGAGGGATAGGTAAAATGTTTGAGTGTCTTGAAAGTGTGTAACTGTCAACAACAGGTCAGGCTTAAAGCATCTCCAGCACTGGTTCCATATTTTCAATGAGTTTTAAATCATATTTGCACTTAACTGATTATAAATAATGGTAACTGGATCTAATGGAGATTATTTCTTACTTACCTAAGCCTTTTTTCTGATTCCTTTCATAATCTCAAGACATGTACTTTGCTAGGGCCAGAAGTATTTGGACATCGATACAATGTTCATAATTTTGGCTCTGTGCACCACCACAAAAGATATGAAATGAAGCAATCAAGATGTGATTGAAGTGTAGGATTGGTGTACTTTAAGGCATTTAACAAAAACATGTTTTCCAAATGGCTCATAGTCATTTTTATACATTGTTCACTCATTTTCAGGGACTCAAAAATATATGGACAAACTAACTTAATCATGAACAAAACAATCATTTTACCTGGTTGAAAATCCTTTGCTGTCAATGACTGCCTGAAGTGTGGAACACATGGCAGTCTCCAAGTGCTGGGTTTCCACCCAAATGATGCTTTGCCAGGGTTTACTGCAGCTGTCTTCAGTTACTGCTTGTTCTTTGGACTTTATGCCTTCAGATTTGTCTTCAGGACGTGAAATGCAAGTCCATTAGGGTTAAGGTCAGTTGACTGACTTGGTCATTGAGGAATATTCCACTTCTTTGCCTTGAAAAGCACTTGGTTTGCTGTCACAGTATGTTTTAGCTCATTGTCCATCTGTACTGAGAAGTGTCATCCTATTAGTTTTGCAGCATTTGTCTGATTCTGAACAAACAGTACAACCGTGTACACTACAGAAATTATTGTGCAACTTTTGTCAGTAATGATATCGTCAATAAAAAACAGTGACCCACGTCCACTGTTCCAAAACTAGACTGGAATTTTAAAAATATTTTCCACCAAATTATGGTCTTCCTGTGCTTGAGGATTACCAATGGTTTGCACCTTGTGGCAAGCCCTCTGTATTTACGTTTATGAAATCTTTTCTTGTAGACTTGTAGATCTTGTAGACTTTGGCAATGATAGGTTTACCTCCCAGATAGTGTTCTTGATTTGGCTAAATGTTATGAATTGTTTTATCTTCACCAAGGAAAGATTTCTGTGATCATCCAGCATAGTTGACTCCATGGTTGTCCACGTCTTCTGGTGTTGTTGACCTCACCAGTGTGTTCCATCTCTTTAAGAATGTACCAGACGGTTGATTTGACCACTCATGGTGTTAGAAGCAATTCCAGACCTCCTACCTTCTTAATAGTTAATGAAATAATGACGGACATGCTCACAGCTGCCTACAGAACAGCTGGTCAGTGAACTGTCCAAATAGTTTTGAGCCCCTGACATGGGGGGACCATGTATAAAAATGGTTGTCATTCCTAAATGGCTCATGTGATATTTCTGTTAAACCCTCTGAATTAATGATGAAATCCTACACTTCAATCATGTAATTATTTCTTCATTTAAATTTACTGTGGTAGCGTATAGATCCAAAACTTTGAAGAACGCGTCACTGTCAAAAAAGACCTAACTGTAAATTCACAACCCAATGATGGATTTAGAAGCATAGTCATGCACTGACTTATGGCTCCATTTGAGACAGTTACCAAAAAAAGAGTAAGTAGAAACCAAAACAAGTTTCTATATATTTAAAAATAACCAATATATGTAAAAGAAAAAAAAAACAAATTCCATTCCATTTTTAATAAAGCAACGACAACTTTATAGAAAAAAAAAATTATAGAAAAAAGTGTTGTGCATAAGGCAATTTCTCATACCCAGTCACATAGGATTACAATAAAAGAGGTAAACAAAATTCAATCAACATATGTGAAAACAAAATGTTCCCAAAAACTAGTTATACCCTCACTATACATATCCCCCATATAATACAACAAAAATTGCACACTCAGAGAATTGATGTGTTATAATTGTCAATGAATCATAACAAAAATACAAAGTTAATATGTGTTAAAACTGATCAAGATTGAACATTATTGAATATATATACAAGCCAAAGAGTACAAGTCATTTCAATTGTGGTTCTGGGGGTGTGGTGAGGGTCACGGGTACATATACAGTAACTGCCAGAACGAAACAGCACAAGGTGATATTTGACTCTTAACATTCGCACAATGGGTCTGTGTAAGGGAAGGTGGTGCGGGCTGAACGCACAAGCATTATCCATGTGGAGCAGCGTCAACTAAAACATACCTTAAAGCAGCCCTCCAAGAGTCAGATAACATATGAGACCCTCTGATATAATAATAATGAAAATATTGATTACCATTTACAAGCTGTTTGCATCTTTTTCATAGAAGAAAAAAATGCAAATCATCTCCACAAAACAGAAACAAAAAAGACACACCATCTGCATGAAGTATGACTTAAAAAATGCTGCATGGCATGGCCTTATCAGTGGCCAAAGATTGAATCTCTGCGAGCGCATTGAGACATATATTATATTACTAGCAAAATACCCGTGCTTCGCAGCGGAGGAATAGTGTGTTAAAGAAGTTATGAAAAAGGAAACATTTTAAAAATAACGTAACATGATTGTCAATGTAATTGTTTTGTCACTGTTATGAGTGTTGCGGTCATCAAGAATCTGATTATCATTATTTCTTTCAATCAGGTTCGTATTTGGAGGATGTGTTGTGTTCAAGTTATATTCCATGTTTGTCAACCATTGTAAAGATAACAGGTTTCATTCATCGAAGTGTTCACTACCCAAATCGGTACTCGTGAATCTAAGATGTTTAACAGGCATTCCCGGTATTAAGTTGTGGATTTGCCTGCGAATATTTACCGGTAGCAGGTCTATGAACTTAATTTAAACTTAAGCTTTACACCTTGCTTTCCTATTGATATGTGTACAAAGGCTTGTTCAGCGTCAGAGGATTGTTCGTTTCCTACTGCATCAATAAGCAACTAGTCTTCCTCTTTATCTGAGACATCACACACTGCATGCACGGGTTTACCTTTCCCAGTCCTGCAAAATCAGTTCACGTGAGCCGCTCGGAGTACATGCATCGAAGGTTCTCAGCTGTGCTTGTGCTATGTCGTGCGATCTTGCTATGTCCATGGCTTTATTTAATGTTAGCTAAGACCCGGCACTTAAAAGTTTCTCTCGCACTTTTGCTGAGTTTGTGCCAAACACTATTCTATCCCTGACCATCTCATCTTCGTTTGCATAAGCACAGTCCTTCACCCGCAAATATTTTGCGGCAGTGTGTCTATTGGATAGCTGCTGACGGATGGCCTTATATGGGCAGGCACTCAATTACGTGGGAGGCGTGACAATGAGGGACGCAACTCCGCCTCACACGGCAACCGAGCTGCAGGCTATGGCCGTATATACTGTATGTACGTAAGTAGGTTCCAGTTATGACCGTTACGTGTAGAATTTCGAAATGAAACCCGCCTAACTTTTGTAAGTAAGCTATAAGGAATAAGCCTGCCAAATTTCAGCCTTCTACCTACACGGGAAGTTGGAGAATTAGTGATGAGTCAGTCACTCAGTGAGTCAGTCAGTCATTGAGGGCTTTGCCTTTCATGAGTATAGATTGTTACGAGGACTGTTCAATAATTTATCTACCCGAGTATGAAATAAAGTATGAACTTTAACTTTTAGAACTTTTCGGCTGTTTACCAGTACTTTTCCAAAAGGATTACACCATCAAGCAGCACTGTATACAAGAAAAGGATTTGAGAGCACTCAGCAACACTGATTGTCACAAGAGAGCACAGAATATGTGAGAACAGCATGACAGTGTTGAAGATAAAAGGAAAACTCATTGTTAGGATGAAAAGAACTGTATTTTATAAGCGTACTACTTACAAAATAAAAATATACCCCAATACATACAAGTATTAAAAAGAAAAAAGAATATCCAATGGCTTGTACTTTAAAGCAACATTGCTATATGGACTTTGATTTAACTTGTTCAGGTTGTAGGTTTTAATTTAGTTACCTTCTAGTATTTGAAGTATCTGGTTTCTCTGCAAATAAACTTACAGAGAGATGAAATAAAATTTGTTATCTCACTGAAACTACCTTGCACTTACACCAACTTGCAATCGCCAAGATGGTAGTTGTTTTCCTGCCTAAACTAGGGTGAAATGGAGAAACATCTTTGTTTAGTCCTCTCTGTGATGGAATATTGGGTGAAGCAGATCATGAGTCGTGGTTCCAGCAGCATGCAGCCTATCACTGCTGAGAGTCCCACAGGTTGAGTATTTGGGGGTGTATATGTAAAACAAGGTTAACAAGCTAATATACAGTGGTGGAATAAGAGAAGCACAGACTTCAGAAAAAGATTCAAAAAGGAAAAAAAAATCTTTTTTTTAATACTACCAGCAAACAAATTCCAATGTCATGCACTTAAATATTTGCAGAGTCCAATGCAATGACACAGAATATTTTTAACAAAAAAACAAAAATATGTGATAGCTAAACTGCACAGTATTTACAGTGGCTCAAAAATAAAAAGGTGATGAAAAAATAACAAAAACAAGTAATCAGACCATTCTTCCTCCTCCTCCTTCTCATAAACAAAAAACAAGGGGACAGAAAAAAAAGTTATCAAATTTAAAAGTGAAAAATGCCACAAGCACATACCTATACAAGAAAAGTCATTGGAAACTCTATATACAGGGTTGATCTTTTAAGAATCGCTAGTCACTTGCTCAGCTACTTTTCTCACTCTCCAATGATAGATGGTGAAAAGATGACCTGTGCTGATTATCTAACAGTTTTTATGCCATGGCAATTCACCTAATTAATTATTACTTACATTACCTGGCATAACAAATCAATGACACCATTGAGACATCCCACTAATGCTGCCTCGCTAAAGGCAGAAGACCCTGTATATCCTAGAGTCTCTACTCGCACATGGCCTATACTCATGTATATGCTTCTAACTTGTAGGTAATTTCCTGAAGTTACTCACTTTCACTCCAGGATTGTAACTCTCTTACATCTATTCTGCATGTCTAGCTTACGTGCCTCACCATGCCAAAACCCAGCCACGACACATACAGCCTTCATTGAATGCCCTTACCTCAGCATGGCACAAAGTAATGCCAGGATGTTTGTATGCCGGGGCTTGAGGGTCAAGCCAGGTGACATGCTTCCTCACCCAAACTGAACCGCAAGCAGCATTTCCACCTTTGGTGTGCCTCCATGCCACTGCCATTCTCATGGTGCCTTGTTACCTAACCGTGAATAGATGCACTTTACAAATGAAAAGGTATGATTACGTTATATTTACTTTGACAAAACACTCCTGTGACATGGTCTATCACAATGCCTTTACAAAAAGACCTTCTTGCTCAAATTATTTCCTTGCAGTTTCCTGTAGAACTCTCAAATATTTTAAGCAATTAGATGGCTAGAGACTGGAAGGCAATGGGACATTACTGATAAAATAAGCAGTTTTGTAGTTCGTACATAAACATCATCAAAACTCCTACCAGTCAGTACTCACTCTTACAATCCACCATATATAACGAAGCAATGAAACATTTTTGTGCGCAACAGACTGGGAACAAATCAAAATCTCTGCTCACCTGTCTAAACATACTCCTGGAGAAAACTGAGAATGCACTATTTTGACCCAGGAAAATCTTCCCCCATCTCTATGGTTAGTTTGTGTATTCCTTCACAAAGAACAGTAGTAGGAAGTTAAGGCACCAAGACCATTTTTTAAAGACAGATGAGAAGATATGGTTTATAAAGAGACTATATTTGGTACATTGTAAACAAATAACTAAAGCTAACCCAATTAAACTAAAACAGTTGGTAATTTTAGCAGACTGTATGGTTAGATTACTCCACTGACAGATTCATGTTTTAAAAATCTGTAAAGGGTTCTTCACTCAGAACCCTTGAAAATGGTTTTGCAGATAGGCTTTGAAAATGGTTTAATAAATTCTTACATTTTATCATATTTAATACCTTAGACAGACAGACAAATAGCACTTTATTTGTCCACTCCCAAGAGGGAAATTCAGCCATTTAGACAAATTCTTTCTAATTCAAAAATATCCTGTGCCATCCCAGTACAAAAGAGTTGTGTGCTAGGGTGTGCTCTTTCAGTTTATTTGCCATCAGTTAAACATTTTCCATAGCCAATAATAAACTTACTTCAATAAACTACTTCTGCTGACATCTTTTTCTTTCTAAGAAAGATCCAGGTAAACACCTTTAATATCTTATTTAAACATGATAGTCAATCAAAACAATATCAAGACTTACCAGACTCCCAAAAAAAAAAAACACAAAATACAGTATTTTTCGCTCCATAAGATGCACCTGACCAAAAGACACACCTAAGTTTAGAGGAGGAAAACAAGAAAAAAAATATTCTGAACCAAATGGTGTACTAATATATTTAATAAAATATAGCAGAATAATATTTCAACCATGTAAAGTCAACAGCGGTATTAAGAACCATCATCACTGTCATTAACAAATGAGGACAGACTTTAAGGTTCAAGCACTCTTCTAGTTTTCTGGAAATCTCAAGAACTCCTCATCGCTAGTGTCAGAATTTATGAGGCTCAGTTGCTCACAATCACTTTCTTCGCTATCTTCATATACGATACTATATTCAGTTCCATCTAAGGCATTGCTAATGGCAGCTTCCACTTACAGCTATAGACTCTTCAATACGAGAGAGACTCTCCACGTTAGTGTTTAGATTTGGATGGTGCATGTGCCCAAAACATTAATATTTATATGTTACTTACATAAAAGCCAGATTGAATATTATTTACCTTTATCTACTTACTTCCTACAGCATAAATTCACAAGTAGACTGCAGAGCTTCCTGTGTTTGATCGACACGGGCATGCTCAAAAAATACACGTGCAATGCCATGAAAAGTGCACGCTGACACTTCAGTTCGCAAGCAATGGTACGAGAATGCAGTCAGACTTCTTTTTTGGGCACATACACCATCCAGATATAAACACTAGTGTGGAGAGTCGCTCACATACTGAAGAGTCTATAACTGCAGGTGGAAGCTGCCGTACCTGTACTTTGTATATAAGAGCTAGATCAAATGTTATTTACCTTGATTTATTTACTTACTTCCCACACCCTAAAGTCACAAGTAGACTGAAGAGCTTCCTGTGTACATATATAAGTACAGCGGCAGCAAAAGTGCGACGTGCATTCTTTCTCCGATGTAGAGCCATCGTCATCATCTGGGTCAGGCCAGGTAATACACATCACGGTCTGTGACACAATATTTGCTCCACAAGATGCACAGAAATTTCCACCCACTTTTGGGGGAAAAAAGTGTGTCTTGTGGTGCAAAAAAATAAGGTAAGTAAAACCATTTTGACTTGCATGTTGCTACTCTGTGTTCTGATCTTGTTTTGGCTTTACACAAAGTCACACTGTCTTGACCAAAGCATGCCCAGGTTCAGAATGTTAAGAGCAGTGTGAGTACAGGCCAGCGGGGGAGTAGGGAGGGGGGGACACTCGTGCACAGTATGGAACAAACATACCTAGTGTGAGTACACCTACATACTTGCTAGACTAGTGCCAGATGTTTAATCTAACTTACTATGGAACAGAAGGCAATACCAAATGAAACATCTGCTTTTCACTTCAAACTCAATGCTGGCATCTTTCTTTTTACAAAAGTTAAATCACCGAGCGTTTACTCTAGTTACTGCATCTACCTGTTTCACTGCTCACTCAATAGAAAACTGACCAACATCTAGTTGGTCAACCTGATGTCAAATTTGAAAACATACTATGTATACCGCAGGTCATTTTTACATTATGTGATACTTTCACCCAAGACTCTGGGCTGTGAATATTCTAAGAAGAGGTTTCAAGCTTGTGCTTCCCACTCTTTTAATTTCTCAACACAAAAGCTTCATTATCTATATACGTGTATATAATTCACTAAGGCAAGACAACCATGGAAAGCACGCCAAGAGGGGCGTGGATTCACTGAGCCGCCGACAAGTAAGACACCGATGGCGCACGCAGGAAGGAGCCACGCCCACCAACTCCAAGACCATTGGATACGACGATAACTTGCAGAGCAACGCCCACCAACTCGGACACGACGACACAGAAGAAACGGCGTCATTTATATTCGTCTGTCGTAGAGGCCACATGCACCTGCACGTTGACTGTTCATAGAGGCACGTTTCTCGCGGAGGTAAATCGCCATATGCAGCGTGTAAAACAGTTTGCGAGGGGTATCCCATGGGATCTTTAAAACAATCCTTTACCTTTAACTGAGGTTAAAACACAATGAAGTAAGCAGTCTTTAAAAACCGAGTTTTCGGTTACGACGCACGACCGCATGCACCATAGCAAACTGTATCACACGCTACATACAGCAATTCACATCCGCGACAAACATGTGTCGTCTTAGATGCTCCAGCAGAAATATGGAAGACGTTTCCCTGCCCACTAACACTCCTTTTTCACCGGCCCGCTTCTATACTCGCTCTCTAGGCATTCACACTGCCTGCCCATGTGCCCGGACACAAAAACTCACCGACCACCCAGTTAGCCCCTTTCATCTATGCTAGGAGTCCACATGCACGTCTAAGCCACGTTGACTTTTCATTATTCTTTTTGGTTTCGACACCCGACCGCGTCCACCATTAAAATTCATGCGAAAGGAACAACGAAGCCCTGCCCAGAAACTCTACCCCTCCTCTCACGTGCTCAGGAACGCACCTCAGACCACTGCCCGCCAAATCAAACAGCTCATCAAACACATACTCACTCACTTTGGTCTGTGCTGCGGTCCAAACCCAGCTGTGAGCCACGTTGACTATTCTTTTTCCCTCCATGGCTACCGCTTCAAATGTATTTCATGGAAACAACACTTCTTTCAATGTTATAGAAATTCCTGCTTCAGGTAACTGTTTGTTTCTGTCAGTCGGGATTTTTTGGAGAAATGTCATTGACGAAACTGTTGCTCTCAAACTTTTTAACATGGCTGTTACCTTTGTTTGCCAACATTGGGATAACTTCGGTGACGTGGTGTCCGTTGTTCTTAGTCTGAGAGACACTGTTATACAGTCTGCTCAACAATACGCTGATTACATGAATATGTCCGAAGTCTGTGATGGCGAGGCAGAAATTGTGGCAATATCCCAAATCCTTCCAGCTACTATCAGCATTTACTTCCAAGAATGTCTCTCCTCGAGTTTACAATCCTGCCCAGCGTCTCTTCATATCCCTGCTCTTTAGCGGTCCTTTGGATCATGGGCATTACGAGGTTCTCATGCTTCTCAAATACCCACGTGATAACCTTCTGGTGACATCTTTTGACTCTGTCGGTATGTGCACACAGCGTGCACATCTACTTGCTCGCCACACTAATGTGACGTCACCTGCCCACTCTCCTCTTCCTGAAAAACATTCAACATGCACTTAAAAACACACTCCATAGAACGAATTATGCAATATGAACATTGCCAGCAATGCTTCGACACAACTCATTCCAATTCCCTTCATGCACAAACATGCATTCACTTTTCTGCAGCTTTTCAAGAAGATACCGCCTTTCACGTCCAAGAACATAACATTGGCCTACCTGCCTACCGCACTATGTGCTTCTTGCAATGCTCTTCATTGGCCAGCAGAGGTCAACAAATCCAGACATTACATTAAGTGTTGTCATGCCGGCAAGGTGTCTTTGCCACCGCTATCCAAGCCCCCTCTTTTATTGGAAGACCTCTTGACTGGCAAGAACCTGCTGTCCCAAAATTACTGTGATCATATCAGGGAATGCAACTCTGCTATAGCTTTCGCGTCAATGGGCGCAAACATCGCTCAACCATCTGGACAAGGACCGTATGCTTTTAGAATCCACGGTCAAATTTATCACCAGGTCTCTCCTTTATATAACAATCCTGACACGTCACCACAATACGGTCACCTATATATCTTCGATTCTGCTGAGGCTACCAGTCAATGTTTGCAAAAGGAATGTAATAGCGCTTGCAGTGACATTTTGTTGCTTCAACTAGACAACATGCCAGGTTAATCCCTTCGCAAAGTCTTACATGCAAATGCACGATATTATCACTCACGGTTACTCTGTTACTGCTGTACGAATGGTGTTCATGGAAAATCCAGGTCTGGATATGAGAAGGTATAACGCCCCGTCCTGTCAAACTGATGTTGCTGCTTTGTAGGTGAAGACGAGGAACTTCCTGCACAACGCGACATTTGCATATATCCAAGGGGAGATGCTTGCAAGCGTATCTCTGTTCTCAATATGAACTGTGATGGTTTTTCCACTGCTATTCCCTTTCGGAGATCCAGGCTGACACATACAATTAACCCATGTTGAGTAAAAGCGAACCGCGAAAAGAACATGAGTCACACAGCTCCAATTTTATGCTTTCAGGCTTGCCATGAGATCTTCATTTAGTGTCTTGCATTCCAGTGGCAAACTCTTCCAGCAATACATCGTTGACGCATCTGTCAGAACAGAAGGCGCGCGTCTACATTTCCTTCGCTCACATCAACAAGATTGGTCCGCCAGTTTTCAGTCACAGACAATTGTGTGTTGGTTCGTTCCGTGCATTGTTATAATGTTGCATTTCTTGCTGATTTATTACATTACTGATTTTTCAAATGTTAAATTTTCTCCTTGTGCTTAAAAATCATTAAAAAATCGTCCTGATTATGTGGCGTGCGGGTTGGCTAGTATCTTAAATTTATGTGGATTTACAGTCTCCTGTCATGTATAAAATCTTGTAGTTTTTCTGTCACCTTAGACAGTTTTCATCTTTATAACTAATTCTATGGAATGTAAAGACTCCTAAAAATTGTTAATTAATCAAACACCTTTTTATCTTTTCTACAAATCCTTCTCCTTCTCAGTTCCGTCAGCTACAATTTGTCAAATAATAGGGCTTTTCTTTAATCCCTAACAATACATCATGTTCAATGTACCTTTAAGTTTACACTCTGCTACTGCCCAATAATCTGTTCTTCCTGGTCCCTTCACAGTCTATCCTCCTTGGTAAAATGTTTCAATCTTCCAGAGTCTTTTATTTTATAGATAAAGTAATTTTAACATCCCTCAAGTTCATTATGAAAAAATACTATTATTCATAGTTCCTTGTGCAGGGCGGTATGACCAAAACTCTATATCACGGTATTTTTAAAAAATATACTGGTTTCACGGTATTCAATTGTATTTTTTTCCCCATGCATGAGTGGATGTTAACCACATTTTCCAATGCAATTACTGCAGTAGACTGGCTAAGAATAACCTATTCCACCGTCATGAGAATTGTACATTGTACAAAAAAACAATTTAATGTGCATACAAGTATTAATACAGGTCTGCATGGCCCCATAAAGCAATAGTTTTCAAGGGGGTGGCACTAATGAAGAGAAAGAATCGCACTGCACGACAGATGCTGTCAAAATATTGAACCTTTTTATTGAACAAATTTTGCAAACAACTTAAAACTATAATTTGACAGCATATTTTCAACCATCCAAAGAGGCATTTAGACTTAGTAAAATATCCAGAGGTGCTTGTCAAAAGTTGTATTGCACTGAACATGTCTTAGAAAAGGAATAAATAGTAAATATTTTTGTAAACCAACTACACTTTCTGTTAATGTTAACAAGCTCAGTCCACTGACACGTTGGCTATATGGATTGTTATGGCATTGGTTATCTCGATACACAGCTTGCTTTTTTTTGTCGTAGGCAGTACCTCTAGCAAACGCATCTACAAGTGACATCTGACTCGAGTGTCCTCTAGCTTTTTCAGTTTTACCCGAGGACGTGGAGGGTGCCAATCTTAGTTCCATATATTCATAGTACTCCAAAGCATGCTTCCGGCTAAGGTGGTGCAGCAAATTGCTTGTGTTGCCGCCTACGGCAACAACTTTAGCTCAACAGCATTTGCAGTAATTAGTTATTTGGTCCGCATCCGGCCTTTTAAAACCAAAATATCTCCAGACAACAGACCTGGGTCCTTTTTTTGGAAAAAATTCTTCCGTGTCATCATGTTCAACTTTATCGTCTGCTACAGGTTCAGTTTTGGAATGCTCTCTGGCCATTTTCATTGCTCAATACATCCACTAATGCATGTACTGCATGCATGTTTAGCGGTGTAGCAGTGAGAAAGGTGACCCTTAAACAGTTTCCCGCTGCGCCACATCCCAAACATTGTTTAGGCTATTTAAACCGGTGTTGCAGTATAAGAAAAATCCATATCATAACAAAAATAAAAAAACGGTTTTCGGTATGAACCGGTATACCACCCAGCACTAATAGTTCCCCAAATTTTGAATGTTGTGAAACTGGCAGAAATACATATTAGCCTTTGATTAAAAATGAGTAAGGGCTTAGGGATGACAGAGTTTTTCCTGACCACTCAGCCAGTTCACACTGTAAAATACCCAATGCCAAAATCCCTACAGTTGGTAAAACCTGTATCAGAACAGGGATTGCATAATCACTGCATAATGGTCTCATGATATGCTCCAATTCAGCACACAATTCCAACAGGACAACTCTATGAAGTCTAAATCATCTTATAAGCCAGTCATCATAATGTGCAAAAAATGATTGTCATCCATTGCCTGCCTTAGCCATATCTACCAAAACAGCAAATGCTGCCATTGGCAGTAATATCACACAATACATAGAACTTCCTTTTTAGACAAATTAGATAAGCTATACACTAAGGCAATTAACAATTAGTGTATGCATTAGATATTATTACCAGCACTGAAGACAGCCATATTGAGAAAACATCTTAATTAACTGTAATATAATTAGTTCAAGAACATTGGAATGGAACTAACACATCACCGAAATGCGCAAAGAAGGAAGATTTTCTGTTCACTTCATTGCCTTGCTGCCTGGAGTCACTAAAATGCCAACACCAAAAAAGTCTACGTAGATGGTCGAAATAAGTCATAACATTAAGTCAATTTTCATACCAAGTTTGGGTTTTATATATTTAGATTTTTGCAAAAAAAATGCCTTACTCATATTTCTGAGCATAAACACATTTTATACCTGAGGTCCTTGGCCTTGAAGACAAATTGCCCACCTCACCATTGCTGAGATATCACAACATGATTTTTTTATTCCAGGAGACATTATATTGCATCATGTCAAGTACAACAGCAGAAAGAATACCTTATGGGGACTGACTGAAGGGTGCTCAGGGAAGACTGGTAAGTTTGCATAATTTCTGAATTTTTTTTAATTTTCATTCCTATATTGGAGGACTACAGCTTGGAAGACAATTATTTATGTCACTTCTATAAAGGAATATTTCTGACAAAACATAAAAATAAATAAATTTATATATATATATATTGTGGCATCCGGCCGGGGCTGGAGCCCAGCCAGGACGCCCAGGAGGACCGGAGGAGGGCTTGTGCCTCCTCCAGACCGCGAGGGGGCGTCCGCCCTGGTTATGTTGGCGGCCTTGAGTAAAGGGCTTGGAAGCCCAGCCCTGTAGGGACCCGTGGCCACCGCCAGGCGGCGCCCCGGTGCCTGTAGAAGTCTGGAGCCCAGCACTTCCGCCACACCAGGAAATGCTGGGGGGGAAGAACACAGGGGACACCCGGAGGGCTTCCGGGTGTGCAGCGGCATTTCCGCCACACTGGGGCGTGTCTTTTGAGGAGAGCCGGGAAGCAGCTGGAGCCCATCCAGGTTCCTATTTAAGGGGCCGCCTCCCTCCAGTCATTGGTGGATGTCGGGTGGAAGTGGACAGAGCTGGAGAGAGGATTGGAGGCGGCCAGGAGAAAGGCACAAGGACTGTGAGGCCTAAACATTTGGGGGAACGGGGCAGGAGGCACTGGGAAGTGCACTAAAGTAAAGTTTTGTTAAAATTGTATATAAATAAACGTGTGTTGGGTGAATAACAATGTCCATCTGTGTGTGTCCGGGCCAGCATCCACAGTGGCGTAGTCGGCAGGATGCTCCACCTGGGACAAGGTGGGGACCTGCGAGAAAAACAAATAATTCTGTGGACGGCCCGGCAGCAGCGGACCCCACACACTCGCCGCAGGAGCGGCGCGTGCACAACCCCACGGGAGCGGTTCACCCCACGGACCACCGCCAGTCCGCATTTTGGCCGAGCTTCCCAGGTGCGGAGGAAGGATAATGGGCATTGCTGGAGTGCAGCGGGCTCCCGCCTAGCGAGGCCATACTGGGGATGTTTCCCCGGACAGACAGGACCCGGGAGGTAAGTTCCCTGCTTGCTGGCAAAGGGCCCTGTGGGGCCGCGTGTGTTTTTTCCTCGACAGGCAGGGGCTGCCCGGATCCTTGTTGGTGGCAGGCGCCTGTCGAACCGCGGCGCCTCGTTAACGCTGCAGCAGCTGGGAGAGCTGATGAGAGGGAGACACTGCAATCCGAAGAGCCAGCATGCCGGCGCACTGGGGAGGAAAGAGGCAAAATGGCCGCGGACCGGATGTCCCGCCCGCTGACAGGCACGGGATTGGCCGGTGTGTCTTGTGTGCCCACCAATGACGGTACAGAGGCGGGACCAAGGAACGCCAGTCTCATGCCGAGGAGAGACCCAATTGGGCCAGAGGGAGTGGCCCACAGGAGGCAGACGACGAGTGGGGCTGATCGACAGGTAAGCCCACCGACGTCTGTCTTTCTGTTTTCGCCAGCGGCTCTGCATGAGCCGTAGGAGTCCCTTCGGCCCGCAGAGCCGCCTTTGTTGCAGTTGCTGGGTGCTCTTGTCATCTGGTTGGAGCAGCTGAAAGGGAAGGCGGTCGCGTCGGGAGAGACGCCGTGTGAGACGGAGGATCAGCACGACGCTGGAGCCTTTGGCCAACAGGACGCCGCGGGGAAGGTAGGTTATCCCGTCCCCATAAAGCATAAGGGGGGATTTGCCGAACACGGCCATGACTTTCTTAAGGAGGACCGGCATCAAGTAGGCGATCCCCCAACAGCAGACGCGGCGGTGCAGACGGCCGGCAGAGCGAGGAGAGTGAGCACGCAGGGGCTGGCAGGACAGGGGCCGTTGAGTGCCCTGGGTCCTAGCGCCCTACGCTCCAAGCCCGCGGCAGCCTCCTGTCGCTCTGCAGGGACGCAGACGGGGCTGGATTTGAGCCTTCGCCATGCTCAGACCCAGACCGTCAAGGCGTCCAAGAGGAGAAGGAGGAACCAAGGGGTGCATGCCGGTTCCTCTGACAGGAAAGGACGTGTCGCTGGGTGCGCGCGTCTGGTGAAGGGACGTCCTCTGCGGAGGCAGAGGGAAACCCCTGGGCGGCAGGACGACCCGCCTGCGAGAGCGGTTCCACTAACACCAAGAGGACGGGCATGAAACCAGCGGCGGAGGAGCCAACCAGGCAAGTCGCGGCTGTTGATAGGGGGGGTGAGCACTGCCGGTATAGAGACGGACAGGACGCTCGGGGCGAGTGTCCTGGCATTGCTTCTGGCCCTCCCTTTTCTCTTTTTACAGGCTCAAAGCCCCGACGAGCGCTGGAGCCGACGTCTTTTGGGACCTGCCCTCCTGGAACAGGCCGCTCCGCAGGAGGGCTCCCCACCGGGAGGTCGATGGTGCCCCGGCTGGCAGGGACGGCGAGGGCGAGAGCGGCGCAGACCAGGGGGGCGCATTGGCGTCGGAGGGGGTGCCGAAATAAGATGTTCCAGGGTGCCGTGTTGAACCCTGGGGACATAGTAGGACCCTCTCTGGGAACGTGCTGCCCTTTCGGGAAGTGCCGCTCGGACCCAAGTGTCTTCGCTAGCTGTGGGGCACTGTGGCATCCGGCCAGGACGCCCAGGAGGACCGGAGGAGGGCTTGTGCCTCCTCCAGACCGCGAGGGGGCGTCCGCCCTGGTTATGTTGGGGGCCTCGGGTACAGGGCCTGGAAGCCCAGCCCTGTAGGGACCCGTGGCCACCGCCAGGCGGAGCCCCGGTGCCTGTAGAAGTCTGGAGCCCAGCACTTTCGCCACACCAGGAAGTGCTGGGGGGAAGAAGACAGGGACACCCGGAGGGCTTTGGGCGAGCGGCATTTCCGCCACACTGGGGCGTGTCTTTTGAGGAGTGCCGGGAAGCAGTTGGAGCCCATCCGGGTTCCTATTTAAGGGGCCGCCTCCCTCCAGTCATTGGTGGATGTCAGGTGGAAGTGGACAGAGCTGAAGAGAGGATTGGAGGCGGCCAGGAGAAAGGCACAAGGACTGTGAGGCCTGGACATTTGGGGGAACGGTGCAGGAGGAACTGGGAAGTGCACTAAAGTAAAACTTTGTTAAAATTGTATATAAATAAACGTGTGTTGGGTGAATAACGATGTTCGTCTGCGTGTGTCCGGGCCAGCGTCCACTATATATATATATATATATATATATATATATATATATATATATATATATATATATATATATATAGACTAGCAACTTGGCGCGCGCTATGCTGCGCGTTGGATGATCACAGTTGAAAGACTCAATCGTAAGGACCTCTCGTCGGGTGCCTCATTGGCACGCTTTTGCCTTTTTCTTTCACGATCACGGCGTAATCTGTCTTCTCTCTCTGTAGGGGTTTCAGTTGCCTTTCGCTGTGTGGCAGACACGCGTCGTTGAGCTAATCTGTGTGAATGCGGAGTGTCCGTTTTTTGCGAGCGTCTGTCACGTCTTTACCTCTTTGCTTAGTGATCACGCTGTAATGTGTCCTCTCTCGCAGCAGGTTTACTTGCGTTTCGTTTCGGCATTGTTCCGTAAGATCTCCTCCGTACAAGTGCACATGGGTAGCTGAAGACGGAAAGGCATAGTGGGCATAGTGAAACACACGAATTGGTGACCAGGGGAACCATCCGACTCAGACGCGGGGCTCGAAATACTCATGTGCACATGTTTGTTATTTTTTTTTTTTGTTATGAACTTCCCCAAAAGAGTTGATCCCTGTAAATAGTTAATAGTATATAAACAATATAATCTGTTGTAGTACGGGCGTTAATTAGCGTCACATCTCATAACCTGCATACACCACGTGTTTGGCTGTAACGCCAGAAGCGCGGTGGACGCTGTAAGGGTAGGTTGTGGTTTCTGTTTCTTTCGTGATTTTTTTATTTCATTTTATTGATTATTTAATAGGCAGAGGGGAGAAGACGTTAATGTGACGCTCTGTCTATTTCTTTACTTTTCTTTTGAAAAGATTTTCGGGAACAGAAAAAATAAAAGCAAAGGTGAAAGAACGGAGGGGGGTAAGCAGGAATTCTGAGAGGGGACGGACTGGAGCTTTTCTACGGGGCGGCTATACAGCCAAAAGGAATGCGGACCCGGACATGGACACCGTGCTGTGCTTTTATTATATAGATAGTGAAATGTGACAATAAAGAAATAAAGTGACATATGCGCATAAATAATAGTATTATAGTGACACTAAATATGTGTTTTTGCTGCTTATTTCTTTATGCATTATGTAAGTATAATTTATTTATTTCAATGACACCACAGAACTATCATTTTTGTACATCACAGTTGAGAGGGTGGACTTTAGCAAGTACCCTTTTTATTTTTTTATTGATAAATTGCTTGTGAAGTGGAAATTCTAGCCATTTGGCGCCAGCAGACAGTTTTGATGCAGTCTCCTTCTGTTGAATTTGGAACATCCCGAATTAAAGTAGATGCTTTGTGCAGTCTGATACTATTAAGTGTAGAGAACAAAGCTACACTGTCTCTAGCTTCTTGAATTTCTTTGAGCTGATGAAAAGTGCCAGGACCTATGGAAGATAGTACTTTCTGTTGTCTATGTATGAAATATTGAGTCAGTGAAGACTCCGCCTGATTTTGATAGCAATGCTACTATCGTTTTTGTCTTATACATGTTACTGCTACAGTATTACAATAAAAAGACTGTGTTTTCTTGTGTCCACGAAGAGAAACATTTATTAGATTGCTTCCATCATTCTAACTTTTCAGGGCATAATCAAAAGTATGCAGGTAATTGACCTCCTCAAACCCATTTATGGTGTAATTATGAAACAGAACTGCTCTGAAATCATAAGCAGTAAATGTCCCAGTATGAATGTCTGCCCTGAAAAAGAAATTAGCATCTGGTTCTGGTTCATGGTTAAAATGCTTAGTCACAAAGCATACTTCTAAAGGCCACCCAGTCTGAAGCAGTGACCACAACATCCCCTTGCCCAATTTGGAGCATGCCAGTGTAGTCATTAATGAAGAAGCTAAGCTGAGAGATTATGCCAGCGTTTTGAATAGCAGACTGTATGGGATTTATTAGTTTAATTCAAAAAACTGCTATCATTATTTCAGTTACATCATTTTAGCATTGCTGTAGTTTCAGTTAATGGGCTGCCTACTTTATTCATTTTATAGGCCTTCATATGTGCGACTGTTATAGATTTACTGTGTTGGACAGCAGAATACAGGTGTTACACCAACTACATTCATTTCCCTGCCCATATCACTGAAAGATTTCTAAACTGGCATAAAGGTATGTGATAGAAGGAATAACTGGAGGCAGAAGAAATTTTAGAGAGAATAAATCAGTAGGTTTATTGGCCTGCAAGTGATGAACAGGTTAGGTATTATCACGTCTCCTGTCCTGAGAGCCAATTGCATCAAATTTCTTGGCAACAAAATCCCCTATAATACCCAAACCCATGACTGATATTCCTTTTCAGCAGAACAGCATAGACAGAGTAGGGCCATTCCAGCCATTTGGATGACATATATCTGAGTTTGGTCGAATGTACCAATCAGTAATCTATAGATACATTGCTTTGTTTAGGCAATTCAAATATTTTCATTTGAATTTCTATTTTTCCTTTATTTTCTTTGTAGTTATTTTGAAGTTAATAGTTGTACCTGTTGATGTTATTGCTGTACGTTTGATTGAGTAGAATGCCACTCTTAATGTTCTAGTTTTCAAAAATAAAATATTATTAAAGTACATTAATACCCAGGAGGTGTTTGTGCACAATGACATCCCAAAAATGGATAAAGGATAATGGGATGCCTTTTACATCATAAACATTTAAGCAGATTGCAGAATTGTTGTACATAAAACTAGAAACGACTGTGTATCATCCTCCAGCAGATGGTCTGTTTGAACAGTTCAACTAAACTCCTAAACAGGTGTTAACACTAGAATCCCTGAAGCCTACGAAAAAACTTGTAATCCCAGGCCATTTTAAATTCCTTCGCACCTCTCCATTAGTGTCTTATGTTTTGTAAATGTGTTGATTAGCACAAGCAGCCTGCTGTACAATTCCCCCAAAGCTGCAGTCAACTCAAGACAAAAAGTTATCCCAGCTGAAGTCTTGTTTATGTCGGTGTGAGGCACAGTTCGGGTGCAAGAAGAGGTCGGGCATCATCCTGCCAGTGGATATTACTAGTCAATTTGCCACCCATGTCCTTTAACGAAACAGCTTGCCAAGGTATCGTGCAAAGTTCTGTTTGTGATTATGTTTTGTGATGGTCTTTATATGAAAAACATGTATATGTTACTTATACAAAAGCCACATGGAACATTGTTTACTTATATTTATTCACTTATCTTCCTACAGCGTAAAGTCACAAGTAGACTGAAGAGTTTCCTGTGTTTGATCGACATGGGCATGCTGACAAACTACATATGCAATGCTACTTCAGTACGCAAATTACTTTGGCTGCAGATGGAAGCTCCTGTTGCACTTTAAGCAACTGTTGTTATGGTTTCATAAGCTTTATCTCCTTAGTCTCGGAAAGCCTTTCTCCCATGGGATGACTGGGATCTATTCCTGAATAAGGAGTGCACGTTCAACAGGACAAAAGGAATCTGGTAAAACCCTGCAGGGAAAGGAATGAGTCACCTAATTACCCTAGGATGCCGTTTGCTTTATTTTCAGATAAACTGTACCTAAATTTCAGAGAATAGCTTTGGTCGACCAAAAAGACAAGTTGCTACAGGTTTTAAAACAGATGGCTGATACCGTGGATTGTTTTGGCCTCCACATTAACCTAAAAAAATATTTTCTGCTTTAGTTCAAGCCAAATATCTGGCTTATGTGACTGTTTAGGGTCAGGTCAAAGTAGCAGCCAACCTGAACTGGCTCTAGCCAAAAACAAAAAGGCAAGAGAAATCTTATCTCTTTAGAAGACTTTTATCACTGCTCCCAAACAGATTTCATAACTTCTCAGTTGTTTTAATCCTCAAGACAGACATATCAAAGAAAAGCATCCATGCCATGTTAGGTCAGATCATCAACTAAGTAGAGAATGCTGTGCATCAACTATACCACATAGTGTTGGACTAAGAGACAATGTACACAGAGGTAGAAAAAGTTTAAAGACTGGACCATCAAACAACTGGTAACTTAATTAAAGTACTACTTACTGGACCAAGACTTTACATAGGTAACTGGCCGTGCCCCTTTACAATGAATGGCAGTTCACAAGTATGTAGGTACCACAGTCATTAGATCTGCACTCTTACAAGTTCATGGTAATATCCCACAAAAAAATTTCTGCGCTAATGCTAATCCATTCTCCCTAACCCAAGACCTCATTGTAAGATATACTCACACCCTTAAGGCTGGGCTATGGAGGCTATGTCAAGCATGAGTGCATAGTGCTCACCTTATGGGGATCTATATAAGAGGGTATTGGAGAAAGACTAGACAAGGTGGGATAGTCCATGACTTGTTATTTGTTCCCACAGTTAAATTGGAGGAGTGCAGCCCAAAAGACAACCAGTAACACCATTACCACCCCAACTGTGGTCCCACCCCTTCCAGAGTCAACTAAATAAAAATGTACCTTGATAGGAAGTCTCAGTCAGTCAAAGTACCAGTTCTTTGAAGGAAACCAGGGTTTTTTTCCTACAAACCTTCTAACATTTCTTTACTACCACCAACTTTTTCCCAGTTTGGGCCCACAACCCTCCCTCACGTGGTCTTGCTTTCTTCTTTGTAAGCACAATTTTTATTTAAAAAATACTATATTTAATATTTTATAGTCTTACTCTTAACTTTTTTTCATGAAATGCCAAAATTTGTAATAAGAACCGAAACAATCTTTTACTCACATATTCCCATCTTTTTCAAGTCTTCACTAACTATAGTTTCTATTTAATTTGTGCACTTATTAGATCATGCATGTATTTTGCCTGGAAAATCTGGAAAGAAAAAAAATCAATTTCCATATATTTAATTTGTAGATATTTAATGTGATTATTTATTGTGTTTGCCAAGGAATCCCTTTCCGTGAAAACTGTTTCTAAACGGACGATTACTTTGCAGAGAATCATTGTACACAGATAACATGTGGTCAAGTAGAGAAGCAGATATTGGATAATCAAGCACAAAAATGCTTGCATATTTCAAATTACTTGCTTTATAAAAACATTTTAGTAAAACACTAGAAGATTACGGAAAATATAATCTATGAAGTAATATGCATGGCCATAATATACAAACTTTCTTGCTAAATATGGGGGTACAAACTAATTCTGCCAGCATAGGTACAGGTGAAACAAATGTCAAACAAGAAACAATGGCTCAATGCAAAAATATACTCCAATTAAGAGATCGGGGGTATTGAAAACCTTTTGCCACTGTGGTTATATTGGGCCATGTCTGAGTACCTCTACAATATAAGCTAATTAAAAGTATATTTCATCTTCCAGTACTCCATATATGTACAGTTTTTAAAGGAGAAAAGTACTGGAAATAAATTAACTTAGATAAGAACTAATTAGCTTCTGAATTATTATTATGGTATGGCTGTTTGTAAAATTACATATCTACAGGGTGGGCCATTTATATGGATACACCTTAATAAAATGGGAATGGTTGGTGATATTAACTTCCTGTTTGTGGCACATTAGTATATGTGAGGGGGGGAAACTTTTCAAGATGGGTGGTGACAATGGTGGCCATTTGGAAGTCGGCCATTTTGGATCGAACTTTTGTTTTTGCTACAGTTAGCAAACTGCTTGCTAAGTTTCGTGAAACTGGTTCAGTGTTGGATTTGCCAAAATGTGGACGCATGAAAACTGTCACTAATGAAGAATCATCAGTGGCTGTCCTAGCTTCATTCAGCAAGAGCCCACAGCGTAGCACTCGCCGCATGTCACTGGAGAGTGGCATTAGTCGAACATACCTTCGGCGGATATTAGCTACTCACAAATGGCACCCTTACAAACTCCAGCTACTGCAGCATCTCAACGAGGATGACCCAGATCGGCACACTGAATTTGCAGAATGGGGAAAACAAAAATTGGAACAGGACCCTCAGTTTACGCAGAAGATTTTGTTCAGTGATGAGGTAAACTTTTATGTGAATGGTGAAGTTAACAAACAAAACCACCGCTATTGGTCTGTCACTAACCCACATTGGACAGATCCCTCCAAGACTGTTGGAACAAAAAAATTGATGGTATGGTGTGGTATATGGGGTACAAAGATAGTGGAGCCATTCTTCATCAATGGAAACCTCAAGGCCACTGGATATGCGAAATTGCTACATGATGATGTGTTTCCCTCTTTATGCACTGAAGCTGGCACGTTCCCCGAGTTTTTCCAGCAAGATGGTGCACCACCACATTATGGGTGTCAGGTCCGAGCATTCCTAGATGAACAGTTTCCTGGAAAGTGGATTGGTTGTCGTGGGCCAGTTGAATGGCCCCAAGGTCTCCCGATCTGACCCCCTTAGACTTTTATCTTTGGGGTCATCTGAAGGCAATTGTCTATGCTGTGAAGATACGAGATGTGCAGCACCTGAAACTACAGATACTGGAAGCCTGTGCTAGCATTTCTCCTGCGGTGTTGCTATCAGTGTGTGAAGAGTGGGAGAAGAGGGTTGCATTGACAATCCAACACAATGGGCAGCACATTGAACACATTTTATAAGTGGTCAGAAACTTGTAAATAACTCATGAAAGAATAAAGTTACGTTAAAACTAAGCACACCATTGTTTTTCTTGTGAAATTCCCAATAAGTTTGATGTGTCACATGACCCATTTCCTATTGAAAAAACAAAAGTTGGATCCAAAATGGCCGACTTCCAAATGGCCACCATGGTCACCATCCATCTTGAAAAGTTTCCCCCCTCACATATACTAATGTGCCACAAACAGAAAGTTAATATCACCAACCATTCCCATTTTATTAAGGTGCATCCATATAAATGGCCCATCCTGTATATTAGTAGAGATTTAAGTAGGCACAGATCAAGCTCTCATCCAGAATAAAGACAACCAACCAAAAGTCTTAATCCTCATACCTCCAGCCACAGCAAACAGAACACCAACTGCTTTGCACAAAAAAGTCCTCAACCTGACGATGCCAGGTATTTTCACGCCATTCAGGTAACACTTAATCTCTGGAATTCCTGATCCACAGGCCACTGGCTGGTAAGACAGGAAAGTAAACCTTAAGTTTCATATTATAAAAACTATAAATGATTCCTTACAGTAATGCACCCAAAAATAGCCTTTCCATAAATCAATTTTATTTTAAACAGAAGTATAACTGTATAAATAAAATTCCCTATTCAGCTGAAATTCCTTATCAAAGCCAAATCTAAGACAGCAAATACTGTAGAACACTAATATCATCTGTCTAAAAAATTCAAACTTACATTTTATTTCAAAAACACTGAGAGTTTATTTGAATTATTGTCACAATATAATCATTTTAATTAAACTGTGTGATCTGGAAAGTAAAACCATAAAAAGCATATCATGGGTTATTCAGTGCCAGAAACTGGTATAGTACTATATACACATTGCAATGGAACAGCAAAAGTGAGATGTTTACTAAAAAATTAGGTAGGTACAAAATTTTGCTTTTAAAAACTCTAATGAAGACCTAGTTTATTTTAAACAAAACCATGATGGTTAAATTAAATATACAGTAGTGTTGCTTGGAAATTTGTGAAACGCTTTTATATTTCATAACATATTACATTTTATCATGAAATGCTTGTTTAATCAAAACTAATTCTTAATTTTCTGAAACAAGTTCATGCAATATTTACAGGAACTAAGTCATACCTTTCCAAATTAAATAGATAGAACTAGGTCTGAATAATCAGGTGGCAAAATTACTGAGTAGCAAATTAATCGATCAGTATATTTTCAGGACCATAGTTGAAACACCTTTATTATATAAAGATAAAAAAACATTCAGTTTGGTCATAGCCATATGAGTTACAGGTTCACGATACACTATACCGCTCTTTAAAGAAATCTCAGAAGACGTGTGTCATAAATGCTCTTCAATGCTCTGGTGAGCACTATTAAAAATATACATAAACATTTAAGCATTTATTAGTCTACAGCAAGAAACGCAACAAGCACAGAACTTTTTTTTTTCTCTCTTTTACATGTGGACATTTTTACAAAACTATAAGAAAACTCGGACAGAATGCACATTTCATGTCACACTTTGGCAACATGGAAAGCCCTTTTGCAGTTTGCCACTTAAGTTATACTGGTTCCTAAGAAGCTACAAACCAAAAGGCATTTTAAGTCTAAAGGACAAAAGGCTTAGTCTAGACAAGGCTTTCATGTTCAGAAACAATGATTCACTCCACCACATCCATAAAATTTCTTCAATGGAACACGGATAAGTCTTCAGTCCACAGATCTCCAGAAACCATAATAAACTAAGGATTCATTAATTTCCACTGAAAGACTGAGGAGTTCGTTCCTCCCCCACACTATGAGACTCTTCAATTCCACCCGGGGTAAACATTAACATTATTCCAAGTTATTGTCTGTTTTTACCTGCATTTTTATTACTCTTTAATTTAATACTGTTTTTTTGCATCAGTATGCTGCTGCTGGATTATGTGAATTTCTCCTTGGGATTAATAAAGTATCTATCTAATTTCTCTATTTGGACTAAGATCCAACAGAATTCTTTGAAGATGTTGAAAAGCAAGCTAAAGTATATTTTTTCCTCATGTGTAACTGTTACTTCAATGCAAAAGTTAGTAATAGGCATGTTTAGTAAATCAGAGTATGTTTTGAAATTTTGAAAAAGGAAGAAATTTACTGATTCTTACTGCCTTGTCTGTAAAATACAGAAAGTAAAAGACAGACAATAAATCAGCATTTAAAGCTATTTTGTTATGACAACTATGATGAAACTCCATAAAACAGATAAGAAAGACAGACTTAGTGACTAAAATGTTATACATTAGAAACTTGCTATCATATTAGCTAGATAATGTGCACATGCAGAATGAATTTAAATTTTCACTTACTTTTTTACATAAAGTCATTCTTATATACTTTTTATTTAACAAAAGCACCCATCAATTTAGCCAGACTATAAGCAGAATTCGAAGAAATTAATCCTTTAAGGAAAGTAAGGATCAATGCAACATATGAAGAACTACACTAGAAGTAGAGAATACTTTCAAACAGCATTGTATGCATATTTAATTTTGTACCTCCAATAAAACCTAGTGGATATTTACACTGCTATCTGTTAGTTAGACTGTACAATACCAAAAAACATTTAACATGATGCTGCAATGAATTAGGGAAGACAGCAAATAAGTTTGATGGAGCACATGATACAAACATTAGTGAACAAAAAAGAAGGCATTTCTTATTTAGTGCAAAAGTCGTAACAAGGCAACCAATTTCAAAAACTGAAAGTTAGTTGCAAGTCACTCTAATACTATTGATAGCCATATAAAATTTACAATGCCAGAATCGGAATGTTAACACATTTCAAAAGCACTTACCTCAATCAGCACAAGAACACTGGCAAAAAAGGTAAAAGTCATATTGAATGCAAGAAGCTCCAAAAGAGAGAGAGCCAAACAGCCCTTCACACTACACTCCTCCACAGCTTTGAAAACATATGTAAAGGAAAAATGAAATGAAGATTAAATGATCCAACATACTTACACATACTCTGCAATCAACAGTGTTAAAAGAAGAAAAAACTAATTTCATTTATCAGGAAAAAAACAAAAAATTCACTTTCTCCTTATTAATTAATATCTGATGCACAAAAAGGCATTATGGAGCATAAATTAAATACCCAAAAATGAGCAGCTATTACTCTGCTTATATAATAAAGGAACTTTAAATGGCTGAACAACAGTCTGTATAACACTACAGATTTTCCATATTAAGGTTTTTAATCACATAAATACTTTCTTTACAGAAATATCAACTAATTAAAACAGAAAAAAGTGTCACTTTAGAGATTTCTGTCCAAAAAACTAGATTTTACAGTACACACTGTAATCAAGACGTTTTAATGATGCACAACCCTGAAATCAATTTTCTTTTGCGCCCCAATCTGCCAGCTATCACTGCACCATGTTTAGATGTCATACCCCATAGCACTGCAAAGTTACACTGTTTGTGCAAGGTTTCCCCTTTTTTGGAAACATTTTAGTCTATTGCACCTAAACAATCTCTCAAAAGAAGTATTGCAGTTGCAGTACTATTTTTTATTAATTGTTTTAGAAAAAGCTATATACATACACATAAACAGAAGCAAATGAACAAACAATTTATAACGTATAATTACGTACTCATCCAGACCTTTCAATATTATTCGTCATGTTAGTCTTTGAAACAATTTGTTTACAAATAGATAAAGAGAAACTTTACATTTTGTACAATAGCATGGGATTTTTGTGCTGCAATTCACAAATCTCCTGCCTTTTGTTGGTGTTGTCCCGCAGAAGTTTAGTGTATTTTAATTTGTTTATTTATTTATTGACTGTTGTTGCTGTTTCTTTTAAATTTTATGTTTGGAACAAACTAACCAAATATATACATTTTCATATCAACTTCTTAAAATGCTGGGTTACAGGAGTGAGAACAATGCCTCTTTCCTGGACATCCTGCTACACAAGACTTGTTCACAGAATAACCCAAACCCATCACCACCAACAATGGCAAGGACAGAGCAGTACAAGATGGTTTTAATCCTATTTCTGATCTTGCTTGATTTACCAAAACCAAAATTCAACCTTCTTCATACCCTCTAGCCGCATGCTGATGAGGTAGTTTCTAGGTAAGAGATGGGGGTTTGAAACAAGTGCTATTAGAAATAACATAAAAAATAATACACAGCATACTTGTGGAAGCATGGAGGTGTTTAGGAGAGATGGCAGTTGAGTTTTTAACCAGATTGTTTAATGGAATCTTGGAAAGTGAGAGGATGCCTGAGGAGTGCAGAAGAAGTGTACTGGTGCCAATATTTAAGAATAAGGGGGATGTGTGGGACTGTAGTAACTACAGGGGGATAACATTGATGAGCCACAGCATGAAGATATGGGAAAGAGTAGCTGAAGCTAGGTTAAGAAGTGAGGTGATGATTAGTGAGCAGCAGTATGGGTTCATGCCAAGAAAAAGCACCACAGATGCGATGTTTGCTCTGAGGATGTTGATGGAGAAGTATAGAGAAGGACAGAAGGAGCTGCATTGCGTCTTTGTGGACCTGGAGAAAGCATATGACAGGGTGCATCAAGAGGAGTTGTGGTATTGTATGAAGAAGTCGGGAGTGGCAGAGAAGTATGTAAGAGTTATACAGGATATGTACGAGGGAAGTGTGACAGTGGTGAGGTCTGCTGTAGGAGTGACGGATGCAATCAAGGTGGAGGTGGGATTACATCAGGGATCGCCGCTGAGCCCTTTCTTATTTGCAATGGTGATGTACAGGTTGACAGACGACATTAGACAGGACTCCCATGGACTATGATGTTTGCTGATGACATTGTGATCTGTAGCGATAGTAGGGAGCAGGTTGAAGAGACCCTGGAGAGGTGGAGATATGCTCTAGAGAGGAGAAGAATGAAGGTCAGTAGGAACAAGACAGAATACATGTATGTAAATGAGAGGGAGGTCAATGGAATGGTGAGGATACAGGGAGTAGAGTTTCCTACTGCTTCCTAACTGGACAGATTGATATCCCTAAAGAGTAACTGACTTGTTACTCTGTGATGATAAATTGCTCCCTTACCTTGTTTATGTGGTATATTATAATTATATATACACTCACCTAAAGGATTATTAGGAACACCTGTTCAAGTTCTCATTAATGCAATTATCTAATCAACCAATCACATGGCAGTTGCTTAAATGCATTTAGGGGTGTGGTCCTGGTCAAGACAATCTCCTGAACTCCAAACTGAATGTCAGAATGGGAAAGAAAGGTGATTTAAGCAACTTTGAGCGTGGCATGGTTGTTGGTGCCAGACGGGCCGGTCTGAGTATTTCACAATCTGCTCAGTTACTGGGATTTTCACGCACAACCATTTCTAGGGTTTACAAAGAATGGTGTGAAAAGGGAAAAACATCCAGTATGCAGCAGTCCTGTGGGCGAAAATGCCTTGTTGATGCTAGAGGTCAGAGGAGAATGGGCCGACTGACTCAAGCTGACAGAAGAGCAACTTTGACTGAAATAGCCACTCGTTACAACCAAGGTATGCAGCAAAGCATTTGTGAAGCCACAACATGCACAACCTTGAGGCGGATGGGCTACAACAGCAGAAGACCCCACCGGGTACCACTCATCTCCACTACAAATAGGAAAAAGAGGCTACAATTTGCACAAGCTCACCAAAATTGGACAGTTGAAGACTGGAAAAATGTTGCCTGGTCTGATGAGTCTCGATTTCTGTTGAGACATTCAAATGGTAGAGTCAGAATTTGGCGTAAACAGAATGAGAACATGGATCCATCATGCCTTGTTACCACTGTGCAGGCTGGTGGTGGTGGTGTAATGGTGTGGGGGATGTTTTCTTGGCACACTTTAGGCCCCTTAGTGCCAATTGGGCATCGTTTAAATGCCACGGGCTACCTGAGCATTGTTTCTGACCATGTCCATCCCTTAATGACCACCACGTACCCATCCTCTGATGGCTACTTCCAGCAGGATAATGCACCATGTCACAAAGCTCGAATCATTTCAAATTGGTTTCTTGAACATGACAATGAGTTCACTGTTCTAAAATGGCCCCCACAGTCACCAGATCTCAACCCAATTGAGCATCTTTGGGATGTGGTGGAACGGGAGCTTTGTGCCCTGGATGTGCATCCCACAAATCTCCATCAACTGCAAGATGCTATTCTATCAATATGGGCCAACATTTCTAAAGAATGCTTTCAGCACCTTGTTGAATCAATGCCACGTAGAATTAAGGCAGTTCTGAAGGCGAAAGGGGTTCAAACACCGTATTAGTATGGTGTTCCTAATAATCCTTTAGGTGAGTGTATCTCTATCATAAAAAAAATCCTGGGAGAGAAAGACGGGAGACGAGACGTAATCTTCACGTTAAGATCACGGAAGATACTTAAAATACCTGCAAGACGAAAGAGATTGGCCACGGAGCGTCTCGCGGGGACCTTAAATATGAGACTTCGTGCCAAGAGATTGACCCAGGACCATCTCGCGATGACGTAGAACATGAGATTCTTGCATTACATGCCCTACTTACAACCAATATCAAAAAAGACCACGGGTGGCAAAACACTCAGTCATGTGAGTGTAAGGCTTTGAGCAAACACAGATCCAGGGCTCTCAGCGCATATAAAATGTATAAGGACAATACGTTATAGATGAAACATCAACGACTAAGAGAAGAAGAAAGAGCAGCGTGAAGAAAAGAGACTCAAAATCGTTGTAGAGAAAAAAACGCCAAAAAAAAAAGAATAATCAAGGTGCAAATTCAGAAAATAAGGAAAGTAATTATCAGCCTGGAACAAGTGGAACTGAAAAAAGCACGTCCAATCGGGCTCAGAATTAAACGACAGAGTAAAAGACAAAGTAGAACTTCATAAAGACATTCATAAACATTGCCGCTATACACATGCAGAGCAGGTTGGAGATTATGAAAGCACTGGAATTCGAAAGGCTCAAAAAAAATGGCGCGATACACATGTGGAGAAAGTTAACGAATATGAAAGTAGGAAAATTAGAAAGTATAAAATAAAGAAAGTAAAGATCGTAATAGCGCAAACAAATGGAAATTATTACTCAAAAAAAGGGAAAATAATCACCACGCACCAGGTATCATTTAAAAAAAGAAGGACAAACGAGGTCAGAAAAAAAAGACAAACATAGAAAACAAAGTAAAATGTCATAAAGAGGTTAAAAGTCATCGGGGACAAACACATGCAAAGCAGGTTAGAGATAATGAAAACTGGAATTCAAAAGACTCAAAAAAAACGTAGGTGCCAAACACATGCAGAGCAAGATACAGAATATGAAAGCAGAAAAAAACGACAGTGTCAAAACAAACAAAGTAAACATCACATTAGCGAAAAAAATGAAAAATTATAAAATAACGAAAAGGCAAATAGAGATTGAATATATGGACATAGGTGATATGTCAGAAGTATGTAAATATTGTAAGGCTTTGAAGTTTAAGTCAGGGAATTTCAAAAACATGGTCTACCTTACATGCATTTATTGGTTACTTTGCAAAAAAAATGATTAACTGCTGATGATGTAGATCGTTTTGTCTGTGCTAAAATTCCAAACAGAGAAACCTATCCTGAATTATGGTAAAAACTCACTAAACACATGTCTCACTGACCTCATTTAAAAGATTCAGCATATTGGGACTCCAAAGATTCCAAATATTGTTTTTACAGAAGTTCTGAAATAAAAGTGAAACTAATGAAATAGCAACAATTCAAAGACAAAAAAAATCTTAAGTGTGTATCCGGAAAACCAAACACGGGGGTTGGCGAGCGAAGCGAGCAGGGGGCAAAGCCCCCTAGTATTTAATATTAAGTGATCTACATTAAAATATAATGCAGATCACGAAAAACAAAAATTTAAATTGAGCCGAGCCATAAACTTCATCAAGGAATAATTAAAAACTCTCAATAATGTGCTCTTTCCTTACATAACTCTAAGTATTAGTTATTTTTTTCTCCGGCCGTCTGGAGTTTTTCTTTTGCTTTTTCTGTCCCCCCTGGCCATTGGACCTTACTTTTATTCTTTGTTAATTAATGTTGACTTGTTATATTTTCTTACTGTGTCTCTTATTTTTCTATTCTTCATTATGTAAAGCACTTTGAGCTACATTCTTTTGTATGAAAATGTGCTATATAAATAAATGCTGTTGTTGTTATTATACCTTACTAAAATGACTGACAAATTAGGATCCTCCGATGAGTACAATTTTTTGGATACACACACACTTGAACAATACTTTAAACCTACTATTGAGCATATGTTGAAAATACTACAAATATACAGGGAAAGACCTGCTTTTTTAATCCTAAGAGAAAACTACAGGGCCCACAAGCCAAGAAGTATTCCTTTAAAAACACAATACATTGACAGTGAGTTAGATTGACAAAATTACAGAAATATTAATTTAACATACAAATCAGATTCTGAGATGTACATCAACAGATTCATGATTATATACTTGAACTCATAATATTCTTTCATTTTTTTCAACTATTAATTACTTTAATTCTTCCAGTGAAATTAATATGCAAACAAGAAATAAAACAAAGCATGTTAATCGCCATGATTAATGAAACTGGTACTTCAAAAATTTTCACAAAATGTAAATATGATGTATGGTCAGTTAACTTATTATAGCTACAATGTGTTTTATTGGTTAAGGTTGAGTCAATGTCTATATATAAATATGTAAATTAAAAAATAGTTAAACATCTTCAGCCTATAATAATACAAACACAGCCTTAATAGCATCGCTACTTGCTTCTGAATTGTTTGACATCCAAAGTATACTTGACAATTTGAAAAAGGATACATTTCTCTACAATGCTGAACTTGAGATGTGTGAAGAGTCGCACAAAAAAATCAACAAACAATCCCACCTGCAAAAAAGTGTTTATATGTTATTACTATTGATCAATGAATCTGGATATTTCATTCACAAGTGGCCACATTTTGTACCAGTGGGACTACCTGAAATACTTTTCCTTGTACTGTAAGATATAAAGATAAATTAAACTGAACTGAATACACATGCACAGACCAAAGCATTATTTTCACCAGATATACATCCAACTTGGGTATATAATAAATATATAAATATATATAATAAATATATAAATATATATAATAAATATATAAATATATATATATATATATATATATATATATACACACATACATATACATATATACACACACACATACACATACACCCCATACATTATATGGTAATAAGACTTGCGGTGTGTTAATATTGAATGATTTAGATAAAATGTAGATTTTAAGTAAATAAAATTTGGCAATAAGAAGGTTGAACTCATAGGAAAAGTTAACATTATACTTAATTTAACAGCTTTTTAACATGGCCTGGCAAGTGGTTTTAAGCAGGAACATTTAATCAGCAAGCATACTGAATATTAAACAATAGTATGAGGGATAATGGGAGATATATAAATGTAAAGTTTATACTAATTTAATGCCACAACTATAAGAATGTACAATCATTATGCTCAGGTAAAATGAACAGTGTGTTATGTGCTTGTAAGAAGATATGAAATAAGTGATAGGAACTTTTTAACTAAAATGTCCACCATCTTAATTGTATTTAGCTATGTGGTAATGCTTAGAGTGGTCTCCGAGTGGCCTGTATGATTTACATTTACTAAATCATAGTATTTGATATGTTTGGTTTCTTTGCAAAAAAAAATACACTTACTTTAATGTAAATGAAGGTTGTTAATTATCTCACTGCAACAACCTTGTGTTTACTTACATTAGCAACTAGGAATTGGGGACTCTTTCCTACCTAATCCAGGTCCCGTAGGGACAGAGAAAGATGCTTTTGTGCAGTCCTCTCTGTGGTGAAACACTCTGTCAAGCCAAAGGAAAGGTGAATGACTCCAATGTGAAGTCCTAGTAGCATGAAGCTTAACGCTGCTGAGATTCCCGAGACAGGTATTGTATAGAGTGTTCCTGTGACACAGGGTTAACAGACTAAGGTACTGTTTAGGAGCATTTCTTGTCCAGTGATTACAAAAGAACCTAAGTGGCTTACTTAGTGCTTTTCAATAAAAAGTATGCAATCTTTCCACTATAAAAGTTCATTACGAAATCTGTGGGAAAATTAAATATTTTCAGAAAGCTGAACTATCTGCGATCTCCACACCATCACCTGAAGCTTTGAGGTGTCAGCACAAACCAATGCAGCAGCTAACAAGATCAATAGAATCACTTTAATAAACACCACCTGTTGCGTCCTTCTGGCTTTGATTATATATTCTAGTTTAGTTTCAGAAAATGGAACAAAAATGTCTTCAGGCCCTCATGAGTGTAAATGGATGTAAAATAGTCACTAACTAATAGTCAGTAACACAACCAGTGTCCCTATCTGTGGTCCAAGTTACCAAAAAGCTTAATGCAAATGTCACAGCTCTTTAAGAACTTGAATACATATAATTTATTAAGTTCAATAACATTCACAATTTATAAAGGAAATTACTTACCAAACCCGTGCAAACACCAATGCCAAATACTATAATCCACTTCACAAATTCATATTTTCTTGCTTTCTGAAAAATCAATTACAAAATGTATTTATGTTAACCTAAGTATATCTCCCAAAATATTTAAATTTATTGAATTCCATTAATAATGTGACAAAGGTATGACAAAATGTTAAACAAACAGCTTGAAGTTACCTAAGAGAAGTAATTATAACAGTTTGACTGCAAGAAGGGCTCTCATATAATAACCTCAAGACATTTGAAATGCATATCATAAATAAACAAACACACAAGTGTGTTTCTTCGTGTCAGTCTTAAGTCCGGATAAATGGAGGGGAGGGTTATGTCAGGAAGGCCTCCGGTGTAAAATTTTGCCAGATCAATATACGGACAACAACACAGATTTCCGTACAGGATCAGTCGAGGCCCAGCTTAACAATGGCCACCACCAGTACTGTTAGCCAACAGAGTGCTGGTGGAAATTGGGCTACTGTTGGCCAAAGAAGAAAAAGAAGAAGGGGGACACGTGTCTGGAGGTAGTAGGAGAGGAGGATGGTAAAGATGACTAGAACAGAGGGTAGTAACTTTGAATGTTGGCAATATGACTGGTAAGGGGAGAGAGTTAGCTCATGTAATGATGAGAGGAAAGGTTGATATATTGAGCGTGCAAGAGACTAAGTGGAAGGGAAGTAGGGCCAGGTGGATCGGAGGGGGATTCAAATTGTTCCATCATAGTGTTGATGGGAAGAGAAATCAGGCAGTGGTTATTCTGAAGGAACAGTATATTGAGAGTGTTTTAGAAGTGAAAAAAGTGTCGGACAGAGATGATTATGCAGTTGGAAATTGAATGTGTGATGATGAATGCTGTTAGTGCATATGCCCTGCAAGTTGGGTGTGTGATGGATGAGAAAGAAGATTTCTGGAGTGAGTTGGATGAAGTGATGGACAGTGTACCCAAGAGACAAGAGAGTGGGGAGTGGAGCAGATTTCAATGAACATGTTAAATCAGGAAATGTAACAGATTAGCAAGGAGGAAGTAAGGACAGCTATAAAGAAGACGAAGAATGGAAAGGCCACCGGTCCAGATGACATACCTGTGGAAGCATGGAGATGATAAGGAGAGATGGCAGTGGAGTTTTTAACCAAACTGTTTAATGGAATCTTGGAAATTGAGGGGATGCCTAAGGAGTGGAGAAGTGTACTGGTACCGATTTTAAGAATATGGGGGATGTGCACAGCTGTAGCAAGGAGATAAAGGGAATAAAACTGATGAGCCACAGCATGAAGTTACAGGAAAGAGTAGTGGAAAATAAGGCTAAGAATGGAGGTGATTATTACTGAGCAGCAGTATGGTTTCATGCAAAGAAAGAGCACCACAGATGCGATGTTTGCTCTGAGGGTGTTGATGAAGTATAGAGAAGGCCAGAGGAGAGGAATGAAGGTCGATAGGAGCATGACAAAGATACATGTGTGTGAATCAGAGGAAGTTTAGTGGAATAGTAAGGATGCAGGGAGTAGAGTTGGCAAAGATGGACGAGTTTAAATGCTTGGGGATCAACAGTACAGAGTAACAGGGATTGTGGAAGAGGTGAAAAAGAGAGTGCAGGCAGGGTGGAAAGAGTGGAGAAGAATGTCAGGAGTGATTTTTGGCAGATGGGTAGCAGCAAAAGTGAAAGTGTACAGGATGGTAGTGAGACAGTGGCACTGACCAAAAAACAGGAGACAGAGCTGGAGGTGGCAAAGTTAAAGATGTTAAGATTTGCATTGGGTGTGATGAGGATGGGCAGGATTAGAAATGAGTACATTAGAGGGTCAGCTCAGGTTGGACGGTTTGGAGACAAAGTCAGAGAAGCGAGATTGAGTTGGTTTAGACATGTGCAGAGGAGAGATGCTGGGTATATTGGGAAAAGGATGCTAAAGATAGAGTTGCCACGCAAAAGGAAAAGAGGAAGGTCTGAGAGAAGATTTATGGATGTGGTGAGAGAGAACATGCAGGGGATGGGTGTAACAGAGCAAGATGCAAAGGACAGGAAGATGTAGAAATAGATCATCCGCTGTGGCAACTCCTAACAGGAGAAGACGAAAGAAGAAGAAGAAGATCCTAAATAAATAATTTTATAATTTGCACTGGAAGTAACCTATGGATGGGGTTTAAAAGATGCTCTCTGACATATTGCATAATGCTTAGAACTGTGAGGAGGAAGCTGATGAAGGAATGTCTTTTACCAAATGTAGCCAATGACTTCAGTGGGACTGTTTTTCAACTTAATACCTTGAAATGATATCCCTAATAAGTTATTGTTCCAAGTTAAATCTGTGATTTGCTTACAGTGACCCAAAAGCAGACAGCCCAACTCAAAAAACGGAATACAGAAAAAACGAGAATAATGCCCACTGTCATTTGCAGTGAAATTATCAGCACCCCTGTAATTTTCCCAGAAAATGCACCATTTCTCCCAGAAAATTGTTGCAATTACAAATGTTTTGGTATACACATTTATTTCCTTTATGTTCATTGGAACAACACAAAAAAACAGAGAAAAAAATGTTACACAGAACTCCAAAAATGGGCCGGACAAAATTATTGGCACCTTTTCAAAATTGTGGATAAATCGTTTTATTTCAAGCATATGATGCTCGTTTGAACTCACCTGCGGCAAGAAACTGGTGCTGGCAATATAGCAATCACACCTGAAGCCAGTTAAAATGGAGAAAAGTTGACTCAACCTTTCTGTTGTGTGCCTGAGTGTGCCACACTAAGCATGGAGAACAGAAAGAAGAGCAGAGAATTGTCTGAGGAGTTGAGAACAAAAATTGTGGAAAACTATCAACAATCTCAAGGCTATAAGTCTGTCTGTCAACTTCAAAACATATCCAAGCTGTTCTGCAGACTCTGGGTGCAACAGCGTCAGCTCGAACTATCCGTCGACATCTGAACGAAATGAAACACTATGGCAGGAGAGCCAGGAGGAACCCACTGCTGACACAGAAACAAAAAAAAGCCAGACTGGAGTTTGCCAAAATGCACTTGGGGAAGCCAAACTCCTTCTGGATGAACGTCTTGTGGACAGATGAGACCAAGTTATAGCTTTTTGGTAAAGCTCAACATTCCACTGTTTACAGAAAACAAAATGAGGCCTACGAAGAAAAGAAGACAGTACCTACAGTCAAAAATGGTGGAGGTTCTAAGAGGTTTAGGGGATGTTTTGCTGCCTCTGGCACTGGATGCCTTGAGTGTGTGCAAAGCATCATGAAATCTGAAGACTACCAAAAGATATTGGGCACAATATAGGGCCCAGTGTCAGAAAACTGGGTCTGCGTCAGAGGTCATGGATGTTCCAGCAGGACAATGACCCCAAAAATATTTATAAAAGCACCCAGAAATGGTTAAAGACAAAGCGCTGGAGAGTTCTAAGGTGGCCAGCAATGAGTCCGGATCCAAATCCGATTGAACACTTATGGAGAGATCTCAAAATTGCTGTTGGGGGAAGGTGCCCTTCAAATCTGAGAGACCTTGAGCGGTTTGCAAAAGAAGAGTGGTCAGAAATTCCAGTTGAGAGGTGTAACAAGCTTGCTGATGGTTAAAGGAAGCGCTTGATTTCAGTTATTTTTTTCCAAAGGGTGTGCAACCAAATATTAAGTTGAGGGTGCCAATAATTTTGTCCAGCCCGGTTTTTGAATTTTGTGTAAAATGATGTCAGATTTGGCTTTTTTCTCTGGTTTTCTGAGTTGTTTCAATGCACATAAAAGGAAATAAACGTGTATACCAAAACATTTGTAATTGCAACAATTTTCTGGGAGAAATGGTGCATTTTCTGGGAAAATTCCAGGGGTGTCAATAATTTCAGCCATGACTGTAAGTGAGATATCCTTTATGCCAAGTCAGAATTCACTCAGTTACTAAGATGTGAAGTGCAGTCCACAGTTGGAGTCAGATGTCATCTTTATAAACTGTTCCTTCTCAGCAAAGCTAAATCATCTGGCACTGTTACAGTGATTGAATCTCTGACACAGTCAATGTGAAAGCTGTTTACTGGGAAGTATTTCTGAAATTGCATTTTCACTTCTATCAGTTCACCGCCTTTAATGAATGTCATCAGGTTCTCAAAAGTCTCAATATTTTCTTGCTGGACTCCTGTAACACATCTCCAGCTTCCCTATTAAGCAGTTGAATTTGTCATCCATATGTGACAAATGCAAGTCTTTTTCTTGGAGTTTCAGACGTAATTCATTTAAATTTGGATAAAATGTTCCAGACGTTTAATTTAAGTTTAATTGAAAAGTTTTCACTGTTGACCTTGCTGTATTAGCAAAGTTAAACTTCTTCATGAAAAAATATTTTAATTAGTCTGAACACCTGGCCTCACTATAAAATCATAAAGCTATGGGAAAAGCACCAATCTCCTGACAGATAACAGAGGAAACACAAACTTTCACTGGTCTTGTTTCGATTTAATTGACTAATGACATCAGACAAAGGTTTCGGCATCAACTGCTTTGATGCTAGGGTTTCTCTGCATGGAATGCAGAGCATCCACTGGGCATAAAGTGCAAATCTTTTGATGTGTGCCTGTAGCTCAGCGTGTTCCCTTGTCATAGTATGTATTTGGCAGATGCCTCAACAGTCCTTCCATTCTAACCCAGCTTAAGTCAGGTAGGAAGGAGTCTATCATCCTAAAAAGTTAAACAGTTGTTGCTCTGATTGGAAAAGATTTACAAAAAAGCAAATATTCACTAAATGGTTTGAATCGACATAGCGAATATAAGCAAGTAGCCCCTATTGCTGTCAGTAGTCTCGTCCTTCTGCAGAGTGAAGCATTTATCTTGTACTTTGCTAATTATCTGCTCCTGCAGATCATTTGATAGATTGCATACATGTATTAAAACAGTACTGTTATGGAAGTCAGCTATATATAGAATACATTCTAGTTGTATATGTGCCAAGCACTCAATAATTGAACTTAAAATTCTTCCATCAATTATACTTATCTTATTTAACATTGGCCAAAATGTACCCAGGACAAGATCCAACTTGTGAGGGTTGGCATCAAGCTCCAGCATCACTAAGTCACATATTTTGGGAATGTGCCAAATTAACATTATTTTGGACATTAATCTTTAACACTAGAATTACCACAGCCTACGAAAAAACTTGTAGATACGGCCCACCTTAAATCCCATCACACCTCTCCGTCAGCATCTTTTGTCCTGTAAATGTGCCGATAAAGACAAGCAGCCTGATATCCCATCCCCCACCGCCACAGAACATGCACAATGTTCTCCCAGCTCATGCCTTGATTGATTATTTGGGATTGAAGTGCTGGAGTTTTAGAGTGGGAATAATAGATTGTTATTTGGAACACAAGCATTTCATGTGTGTTCCATTTCTAAAATAATCTGTTTAAACACATTGTTAAAACAGAAACGTTTTCATATTTTAGTAGTAAATGACAAAATGTTGGCATAAACCAGGCATGTCAAACATGCGGCCCACAACAAAAATCTGTGCGGCCCGCATGACAGATCCTAGTTAGCACTGAACTTGTATATAATGATTACTATCATTTGTGATTGAATCATTCTGCATCTTCGGCGTTACTTATTGACTTTTCTTACTTCTGCCTTCTTACAAAAGCACGTTTTACCATGACATTATGGTACCGGAAACGTCATCTGCTAGTATAGCCACGAGCCTTGACCAAAGTTAATAAGCCGCAACGTCACAATTGAAGTGCTAGGCTGCAGCAGTGGGCAGCAGGGGCGGCTTTAGGCACGTGCAAACTGTGCAACTGCACAGGGCTGCCACGCCAATATATACTGAATATAAAACAGAAAGAGAAAATAACGACACAGCTGATGGCAATGTGGCCGAAAAACATTGTGTTTCTTGTTATATAGTACACTGTATTTACTAATGTCGCTACAGTCGGAGAAGTAAGCTATATGTTGTATTATAACGTTCTGCCGTAATGAGAATATCATGGGCCGCCACTTGGTTTTCAAGTTACGGACATGCGCATATTGAAGCGTGTCATGAGCACGAGGCGGTTATGCAGTGTCCGTAACGGACATGGCCATCCGCCATGCATAAGATACCATATTGACATTGGCGGGAGAAGGGGCCACCGATTCATTCTCTGCCCAGTGCTGCCATGAGCCTACTGGCTGGGCTGCTGAGACTGGCCAATGGTCAGAACTGACCATCAAAGTAGTAATAGCCCGCTTTTTTCACGTTTTATTGCTCTAGTTTTATGTAATTTTGTGCTAGTATTGTAACGAACAGTTAGTGCAGACTACAGCTGAAGATCTGAAGTGGACACGAGAAGTTGGTGAGTTGTTTATCAACATATTTTTGTGATTTTGAGTTTGCAAAATTAGTGTAGGTCAGGTGGCTTTTTGCATATCGGCTTATTTTACAATATAAACTTTGAAGTAAACTTAGTAAAGTAAAATTTGATTTTTGGAGGATTTGCGTGAGCAGGAAGACTCAATAAAACTGAATAAAAAAAATCAAGTGACAGTGAGATACGAAGAAGGTAGATTCACCAGTGTTTGTGTGTCAACGTTTATCCCTCCAGATCAGAGAATGTCCAGTTCCATTGCCTCAAAATACCACTCACATCTACAGTTACTCCCAGTTTCAAATAACAACTAACTAGGGCGGTAGTATGTATCGTGATCGTGACTGAGAGAATAAAAGTGAAATAAAAAAGGTAACTTTTACAAGTCCTATAAATGTAAACCGTCTGTTACAGACGCAAACCAAATGTATGTGTGTACTGTATAATATTAACAATAAGAGCAGCTCACTACTGAAAACGGCAAATATAGGAGGCAGTCGGGATCGAACCGGGGACTCTTGATTACAAGTCAGCAAATCTCTTACCGCTACGCCAAGGAAGCTTTTGTATCGTCCATGAACCTTTTGTGAAAGTGTTTGATCTTTGGACTTCAGGCTTTACACATTATATAGTTTATGCCAACATTCTGTCATTTACTACTAAAATATAAAAAACGTTTCTGTATTGTAGAAACTGAACACACATGAAATGCATGTGTCCCAAATAATGATCTATTATTTCCACTCTAAAACTCAAGCACTTCACTCCCAGATAATCAATCAAGGCATGAGCTGGGAGAACATTGTGCACGTTCTGCGGCGGTGGGGGGGATGGGAAACCAGGCTGCTTGCTGCTTGTCTTTATCGGCACATTTACAGGACAAAAGATGCTGACGGAGAGGTGCGAACGGATTAAAGGTGGGCTGGATCTATGAGTTTTTTCGTAGGCTCTGGCCATTCTAGTGTTAAATATTTATCAGACAGCCTTGGTGGCACAATCACTCCTAACCCATTAGTGGCTATATTTGGTATGTACCCAGGTGGAGTTAAAGTGGAGAAGGACTAATTGATTGTAATTGCCCATATCACACTACTAGCAAGCAGGCTTATCTTGCTTAGCTGGAAGAATCCCAACCCACCACTTATAACTCTGTAGGTAATTAATGTTCTTTATTACTTGAATTTGGGAAATTCTTGCTTAAAGGATTTGTCCTAATCTTTTTTAAAACATAGCAAGACAATTGAACATTTTAGATTAAGTACTTATACAGAGCATTTCGCTCTCTTCTCTTTTTTTTGAGTGGGGACTGAATTCTTATTTTCTGTTATTTTATTTCTCTGGTATTCTTTATAGATTAATTTACTGTATAGGTTCTGCAAATTTTCACTTCTTGATTGCAGACTGTTACTTTCTTAAAATAATTATTTAAATTATTAATTTTAATAAATACATAAAACAATATTGTTAGACAAAAGAATGACTCTTAGTTTTATGGTTGTTGTCTCATCAATCATAGTTGACACAATATCGATTTATTTGGCAATTTTATGAGAGATTTTAACTCTGGGATAATTCCAGGTGTGAGGGGCAGCAGGGAGGGAGTTTTCTTGTAACAAACAGAACATGGTTAAAATGAGAGAAGCTGTTAACTAAAAGGTTCAAGGTTTCTTTATTTGCCATTTGTGCATAAAACCGACAGTCTAGGCACATTGGAATTCTTGTGCAGACCTCTTTCAGAGTCATCATAGTAAACATCCATCCATCCATTATCCAACCCGCTATCTCCTAACTACAGGGTTACGGGGGTCTGCTGGAGCCAACCCCAGCCAACATAGGGCGCAAGGCAGGAAACAAACCCCAGGCTGGGCGCCAGCCCACCACAGGGCACAAACACACCCACACACCAAGCACACACTATGGACAATTTAGGATCGCCAATGCACCTAACTTGCATGTCTTTGGACTGTGGGAGGAAACTGGAGCACCCTGTGGAAATCCACGCATGCACAGGGAGAACATGCAAGCTCCAAGCAGGGTGGACCCGGGAAGCAAACCCGGGTTTCCTAACTGCAAAGCAACAGCGCTACCGCTGCACCACTGTGCCGCCCATAGTACACATTTAAAGAATAAAATAATATAATAAATAATATGAATTATACCAACACTATACAAAAAGGTGATAATATCTACACAAAAAATAAACTTATATTGCAGATATTGCACAGTTAAAATATCTCACATTTATCACTCGTCATTTACATGACAAGTGAAGTGAGGTAGTGTGGGGTTATTTCACATATTCAGTCATTTTGTTTTGCCATCAGTCTAACTGTGGCGGGGAAGAAGCTATTGAAAAAACATTGTTCTGTAAGTGATGATGCTGTCCACTCTGCTGTGTAAAAAAACAAAAAAGTTAATTTGATGGAAAAAATGCTGACAAAAGCAAAGAAACATGTATATTACAAACATTTTAATGAGCGTTTAAAAAGCACACAGAGTAGCTGTTATTTGAATTAAACATTAATGCAGACCAGTCCATTACCATATGCATAAAATTATTTATACATACATACATAAACAATAAATACACATAAAATGTCACATAAATATCAAGGAAGGCCAAGCAGGCAGGCTGACTATGATAGCTTCATACAACAAAATTACTGTAATAATAAGTGGAAAGGTGAGAGAGGGGGGCAAATCCATCAGATGGGGGTTAGAGCACACACAAAATTCAAACATTGTAAAGTTTGCTGAAATCAAATGGGACAGAGAGGAATGCTCACATTAAGACTGAGAAAGGTTACTTTTAATTTGGTAGAGGATGATTCCACAATAAGGCATTAGAATTTAAGCCAAGAGTATAAAATACTACAGTGGAACCTCGGTTCACGACCATAGTTTGTTCCAAAATTCTGGTCGTAAACCGATTTGGTCATGAAGCAAAGCAATTTCCACCATAGGATTGTATGTAAATACAATTAATCCGTTCCACACCGTACGAACTGTATGTAAATATATATTTTTTTAGTTTTTAAGCACAAATATAGTTAATTATACCATAGAATGCACAGCGTAATAGTAAACTAAATGTAAAAACATTGAATAACACTGAAAAAACCTTGAACAACAGAGAAAACTAACACTGCAATAGTTTGCGCTATAGTGCTAGGAACCACTCGCTAAAAATTAGTTTTTAATGGGTTCTAAGCACAGGGAAAAAAAATGAACATTTCAAAAATCCGTAATTTAATAAACCACCAAGAAAAGTAACATTACCACAATGCACGCTATGAACCGATCGCTGTAAACAGAACTGAAAACAAAAACAAGCCTTTTCTACCTTATGCGTCCAGCCCTCCCTTTCTCGCTTGCTCTTTCTTTTGTGTATGCGTGGGTCTCTCTTTCACGAGCCTGGAGCACCTGTGTGTGTGCCTCACTCTAATCGGGCCTGCGAGTGTGTGCCTCTCTCTAGCGCATGCCTGTGTGTGTGTGTACCTCTCTCTCGTGTGTGTGTGTGCGCCTCTATTGCGCGCCTGTGTGTGTGTGCGCCTCTCTATTGCGCGCCTGTGTGTGTGTGTGTGTGCGCCTCTCTTTCTCACGCCTGTGGGTGTGTGTGTGTGTGTGTGTGTGTGTGTGTGTGTGTCTCTCTCTCTCACGTGTGTGTGTGTGTGTGTGTCGCTCTCTCTCTCTCGCTCACTCGCTCACTGCACAGGAAATGCACAGGGAGAGACTAAACATGTACAAACCGAAAGGGAAACTGGCTTGTTCGTATACCGAGTGTGTGGTTGTGAAACCGAGGCAAAAGTTTACCAAACTTTTTGGTCATAAACCGATTTGTACGTGTACCGAGACGTTCGTGAACCAAGGTTCCATTGTATTACTATTTAGTAATTACTAATACTAAAATACTATTATTGTAATCTATATTAATAAAAGGCAAAGCCCTCACTGACTGACTGACTAACTGACTCATCACTAATTCTTCAACTTCCCGTGTAGGTAGAAGGCTGAAATTTGGCAGGCTCATTCCTTACAAAAGATTGGGCAGGCTTCATTTTGAAATTCTAAGCGTAATGGTCATAACTGGAAGCTATTTTTCTCCATATACTGTAATGGAGTTGAGCTCTAAAGCTGTGGGGGGCGGAGTTTCATGTTACATCATCACACCTTCCAAGTAATCTCGTGAACTGACTGTCAACGCAGTACGTAGAAAACCAGCTCCAAAAAGCGCTGAAGAAAACATGCATTATATAATTGAGAAGGCAGCGAAACAATAAGAAGTGAGCGAGTGACATATAGAACCATATTCATGAGTGCTGCTACTTCGGGAAAAAAAGCACGGTGTAAATCTGAATTTTAAATTAAGTTCATAGACAGGCTGCCGCTGGCGTTTGTCATGCCCACGGATAATGCGGGATACAAGTTTAATGAGAGGACGCAGGATATAAACGAGTTTTGATCACTTTGTAATTAAGTTAAAATTGCAGGTGAAGGGCTGTGAGACTGTGTTTGTGGGGGATTGACAGTTAAGGCAGCTGGAGGAGTGACGTCATCATCTCCCCTCCCATTCACCTCATTTCGCTCTAAGCTGAGCTCCGAGGCTAACGCCGTCTTCCGAAGCAACTTCGTCACACTGCCACCAAATACTCACAGAAAAATCCACAAGTTATTACACGCGCTGTCTCTACAGTTTCTCCACACTGAATCCTCCAGGCACTACTTACAAAAGGTTACATTGACAATCGTGTTACGTTATTTTTAAAATGTTTCCTTTTCTTAGCACAAGCACAGCTGAGAAGCTTTGATGCATGTGCTCCATAACGCGTTAAAAAAATCACGCATTTAATCACACTTTGCATTACAAGCAAAGGGGAACTTCTGTCAATGCATTATTTCCTGGTACATTGATTACATTGATCAGCGCTTCCCGATTCATTTTACCCTCGCACCCCCTTGGTTTGAGAAGAAGTATGAAAAAATATGGAAGTTGAATTTAGTCTTTAAATTTCTATGGTAAAGAAAAAGTTATGCAATGATGACTAAATTTAACTATATAAAGTCAAAACTTGTATATATAAAGTCATTCCCGAATATATAAAGTCAAAACTTGATTATATAAAGTCACTGTCGGAATAAATAAAGTCAAAACTTGAATATATTAAGTCAGCGTCGGTATATATAAAGTCAGCGTGGGAATACATAAAGTCAAAACCTGAATATATAAAGTCAGAGTCGGAATTTATAAAGTCATTCCTGATTATATAAAGTCAACATCGGAGTATATAAACTCATTCCTGAATATATAAAGTGAAAGTCAAAATCTATTGATTGAAACGACTCTGAACTGAACTAAGTTAACAAAAACGTATTCAGAAAAATAAATTAAAATAACACTGTTCGGTTAATGTTTTAAAAATGATGCATGTGCCCTGTCCAGGATTGGTTCCTGCCTTGCGCCCAGTGTTGGCTGGGATTGGACAGCGCTGACTTTATATATTCAACTTTTGACTTTATATATATATCGATGCTAACTTAATATATTCAAGTTTTGACTTTATAAATTCGGCAATGACTTTATATATTCAAGTTTTGACTTTATATATTCTGACACTGACTTTATATATTCACAAAATCAATGTATTTGACTGTTTGGCACCCAATAGTATATGTGTATCTATGTACACATGTATTATATATATTGTGAACTGGGATCCGGACACAGGCAGACGGACAACATAGTTCCACCACACACTACTTATTTACAACTATTATATACAATTCGTGCTCACAAACCCCAGTGCCTCTTGCACCAATTCCCCAAAGTCCAGGCCACACTCTCAGTCACTGTGCCTCTCTCTCAACCGCCTCCCGTCCTCTCTCCAGCTCTGTCCTCTTCCACCCGACATCCACTTCTGACTGGAGGGAGGCGGCCCCTTAAATGGGAAACCGGATGGGCTCCAGCTGCTTCCCAGCAATCAGTCCTAGCCACACCCCAGTGTGGCGGAAGTGCCGGCTGCGCACCCGGAAGCCGTCCGGGTGTCTCCTGTCTTTTCTCCCCAGCACTTCCTGGTGTGGCGGAAGTGCTGGGCTCCAGGGTTCCTCAGGCACCGGGGCGCCGCCTGGCGGTGGCCACGGGTCCCTACAGGGCTGGGCTTCCAAGCCCTGTACCCGAAGCCCCCAACATAACCAGGATGGACACCACCTCGTGGTCTGGAGGAGGCACAAGCCCTCCTCTGGTCCTCCTGGGCTCCAGCCCTGGCCGGGGACCAAAGTGTGTGTGTATGTATGTATGTGTATGTATATATATATATATATATATATATATATATATACTCAGCAAAAAAAACAAAACGTCCTCTGACTTTCAACTGTTTTTACTTTCAGTAAACTTAATGTGTAAATATTTGTATGAACACTAAAAGAGTCAACACCATAAGACATAAACTACAAATGTTTCACAATGTGTCCCTGAATGAAGGGAGGCTCAAAATCAAAAGTACCAGTCAGTATCTGGTGTGGCCACCAGCTGCTTGAAGTACTGCAGTGCATCTCCTCCTTATGGACTGGACCAGATTTGTCAGTTCTTGCTGTGAGATGTTACCCCACTCTTCCACCAAGGCACCTGCAAGTTCCTGGACATTTCTGGGGGGAATGGCCCTAGCCCTCACCCTGCAATCCAACAGGTCCCAGACGTGCTCAATGGGATTGAGATCCAGGCTCTTCCACTGCGAGGATGATCAGCTGTCCTTCCTGTCTCCCTGTAGCGCTGTCTTAGGCGTCTCACAGTGCGGACATGGCAATTTATTGCCCTAGCCACATCAGCAGTCCTCATGCCTCCATGCAGCATGCCTAATGCACGTTCACGCAGATGAGCAGGGACCCTGGGCATCTTTCTTTGGGTGTTTTTCACAGTCGGCAGACAAGTCTCTTTAGTGTCCTGCGTTTTTAGAACTGTGACCTTAAATGCCTACTTTCTGTAAGCTGTTAAGGTCTTAACGACAATTCCACAGGTGCATGTTAATTAATTGATTATGGTTAATTGAACATGCATGGAAAACATTGTTTAAACCCTTTACAATGAAGATCTGTAAAGTTATTTGGATTTTTAAAACATTATTGTTGAAATAAACAGTCCTGAAAAAGGGATGTTTCTTTTTTTGCTGAGTATATATGCCAGCAACACTCATGACAATGACAAAACAATTACATTGTCAATCATGTTACGTTATTATTAAAATGTTTCCTTTTCTTTTTACTTCTCCGCTGCCAAGCGCGGGTATTTTGCTATATATATTAGATATAGATAGATAGATAGATATACATACAGTACAGGCCAAAAGTTTAGACACACCTCCTCATTCAATGTGTTTTCTTTATTTTCATGACCATTTACATTGGTAGATTCTCACTGAAGACATCAAAACTATGTGGAGTTATGTACTTAACAAAAAAAGGTGACATAACTGAAAACATGTTTTATATTCTAATTTCTTCAAAATAGCCACCCTTTGCTCTGATTACTGCTTTGCACACTCTTGGCATTCTCTCGATGAGCTTCAACAGGTAGTCACCTGAAATGGTTTTCACTTCACAGGTGTGCCTTATCAGGGTTATTTAGTGGAATTTCTTGCTTTATCAATGGGGTTGGGACCAGTAGTTGTGTTGTGCAGAAGTTAGTTGGATGATCATTTATTTTTTAACAGGACAATGACCCCAAACACACCTCCAGGCTGTGTAAGAGCTATTTGACCAAGAAGGAGAGTGATGGAGTGCTGTAAATGGTCATGAAAATAAAGAAAACACATTGAATGATGAGGTGTGTCAAAACTTTTGGCCTGTACTGTATATATAAATATATATACACTCACCTAAAGGATTATTAGGAACACCTGTTCAAGTTCTCATTAATGCAATTATCTAATCAACCAATCACATGGCAGTTGCTTCAATGCATTTAGGGGTGTGGTCCTGGTCAAGACAATCTCCTGAACTCCAAACTGAATGTCAGAATAGGAAAGAAAGGTGATTTAAGCAATTTTGAGCGTGGCATGGTTGTTGGTGGTCTGAGTATTTCACAATCTGCTTAGTTACTGGGATTTTCATGCACAACCATTTCTAGGGTTTACAAAGAATGGTGTGAAAAGGGAAAAACATCCAGTATGCGGCAGTCCTGTGGGCGAAAATGCCTTGTTCATGCTAGAGGTCAGAGGAGAATGGGCAGATTGATTCAAGCTGATAGAAGAGCAACTTTGACTGAAATAACCACTCGTTACAATCGAGGTATGCAGCAAAGCATTTGTGAAGCCACAACACACACAACCTTGAGGCGGATGGGCTACAACAGCAGAAGACCCCACCGGTTACCACTCATCTCCACTACAAATAGGAAAAAGAGGCTACAATTTGCACAAGCTCACCAAAATTGGACAGTTGAAGATTGGAAAAATGTTGCCTGGTCTGATGAGTCTCGATTTCTGTTGAGACATTCAAATGGTAGAATCAGAATTTGGCGTAAACAGAATGAGAACATGGATCCATCATGCCTTGTTGGCTGGTGGTGGTGGTGTAATGGTGTGGGGGATGTTTTCTTGGCATACTTTAGGCCCCTTAGTGCCAATTGGGCATCGTTTAAATGCCACGGGCTACCTGAGCATTGTTTCTGACCATGTCCATCCCTTCATGACCACCATTTACCCATCCTCTGATTGCTACTTCCAGCAGGATAATGCACCATGTCACAAAGCTCGAATCATTTCAAATTGGTTTCTTGAATATGATAATGAGTTCACTGTTCTAAAATGGCCCCCACAGTCACCAGGGGCCTCATGTATAAACGGTGCGTACGCACAGAAATGTTGCGTAAGAACTTTTCCACGTTCAAATCGCGATGTATAAAACCTACACTTGGCGTAAAGCCACGCACTTTTCCACGGTACCTCATGCCATGTCGTACGCAAGTTCTCCGCTCGGTTTTGCAAACTGGCGGCACCCAGCGTCAAAGCATTGCTACTGTTCTTGTGTGATTACTCATTATTTTCATGACGCAGCTTTATAAATACACAGGAACTAACCGCATATTGTTTATTAGTGTAATGCATCTGATTGTAACAGCCATAGTATTCCAAATGCCATAACTGCTTTAGCGTTGTTACTCTCACTTCTTCTTCTTCTTCTTTCAGCTCCTCCCGTTAGGAGTTGCCACAGCGGATCATCTTTTTCCATATTTCTCTCACTGCACCACTCGGAGTATTTATATCACTGTATCTGAGTTTAAATCACAGCAGCAGCTTATCGGAAAGAGAATTATCGGTATACAGCATTAAGCACACGCTGTCTTTGCCACGGCAAAACGTTTCAAAGCCTTTCCTGTACGGACCTCGCGGTTCAAAACAGTTTAATCCCAAGAACTTTAAATGCAACCAATCAAGTGCTCCTTGTAGAACTGTTTGTACTTATAAGTACAATCACCCCACTGTAAACTTGCACTATAGTTATAATATCGCACAACCTGAGCCACTTTATAAAGCGCGTATTTACATGTGATGACGATATCATTTTTAAGGTGAAATTCAGCAAAATATGTTTGTTAAAAAAATTATACAGATAAAACTTTAACTTCATTTAAATAATCTATATTCTTCACTGGGAGTGTCTTTAAGGATAGAATAATTAAACATGTACTACGAAGATATTTCAATGTTCTTTAAACGTTTCGAAGAATCAGCGCTAAGCTTACAGATGGCTTAACGTCTATTACAGAGCTGAATGCATGGCGATCGGTTACTTGGGGAAAGAAAAGCACTGACTGCAGTGACGGCTACGCCAATATATATTGAATATAAAACAGAAAGATAAAATAACAACACAGCTAAAAACGCAGCGACAAATTTCGGCAAAAGTTAAATGCTTGTGTCATGAGCACGAGGCTGGCTAGTGTCTGCAACATACGTGGCCATCCACCGTGCATGACATTGGCGGGCGAAGGAGCCACCGATTCTTCCTCTGCCCAGTGCCACCACAAGCTTAGAGCCGCCTCTGAGTACTGCTGCAATAAATTATTTCATCGAAGTGAAACATGTTTAATAACGTGCTTTAACTCCTATCATCATGAAAATGACATCACGTATACATGTCAGTATTTTAGTTATTCAGAGAGCTGTAATATCACGAATGTAATGAACTCTGTGTCCAGTTGGAGGAAGAGAGCCGGTTTAAGAAGCAAGTAGTGAGTCACACACAGAGCACATAGAAAATCAAATACAAAACAAAGCATTTAACGTGCTACTTTAATTACGATGTGATTTTAGAAACTGGTTAATTAAACAATTGTAAGATGAATTTTATGATGTTCTACTTTAATGACAAAATAAACTACGTGATTAAAGTGGAAATGTCGAGATCGAAGTGGACATTTCATGCTTTTTCCCCACCGTGTGGCTTTTTTCTCTGTACCCTAATAAGCTTTCATATGACACTCAGACAGTGGGCTTACAACTCGGCTTTCCACGGCGACTTTGATATGTGACTTCTTTTTTATTTCCGACACTGTGCGATTTTGTGGATGTGAGCTTTCATGTTTCTCCAACACGCTATGCCACTCGATCAACTTCCTTTTGTTGATTATACCACGGCTTATTTGAACAAATAGTATGTTTTTCCTTTGCCTCCACTTGGTATTCGCTGAAATTCTTATGTTTCCCCCCGTGCTTTTCCCATTGTCTTTTCACAGAAGGCTGCGCTTAAGGGCGATTTATATTGATTTGCATATTCAAATAGGCGTAATTCTGGGAGGATTTGGGGAATTACATAATGCGTGTGCACGAGCGTTAGTTTTCACGCTGATCGGGATTTATGTAGCGGAAGAACGTGGAAGTTGGAGTACGCACAGATTCCTGCATCTGGATTTTTCTGTGCGTAAGCACATTTCGGCTTTTGTGCTTACGCCATGTTATAGTGCGAGTTCTACGCACGGCATTATACATGAGGCCCCAGATCTCAACCCAATAGAGCATCTTTGGGATGTGGTGGAACGGGAGCTTCGTGCCCTGGATGTGCATCCCACAAATCTCCATCAACTGAAAGATGCTATCCAATCAATATGGGCCAACATTTCTAAAGAATGCTTTCAGCACCTTGTTGAATCAATGCCACATAGAATTAAGGCAGTTCTGAAGGCGAAAGGGGGTCAAAACACCGTATTAGTATGGTATATATACTGCTCAAAAGAATTAAAGGAACACTTTTTAATCAGAGTATAGCATAAAGTCAATGAAACTTATGGGATATTAATCTGGTCAGTTAAGTAGCAGAGGGGGTTGTTAATCAGTTTCAGCTGCTGTGGTGTTAATGAAATTAACAACAGATGCATTAGAGGGGCAACAATGAGATGACCCCCAAAACAGGAATGGTTTAACAGGTGGAGGCCACTGACATTTTTCCCTCCTCATCTTTTCTGACTGTTTCTTCACTAGTTTTGCATTTGGCTACAGTCAGTGTCACTACTGGAAGCATGAGGTGATACCTGGACCCTACAGAGGTTGCACAGGTAGTCCAACTTCTCCAGTATGGCACATCAATACGTGTCATTGCCAGAAGGTTTGCTGTGTCTCCCTGCACAGTCTCAAGGGCATGGAGGAGATTCTAGGAGACAAGCAGTTACTCTAGAAGAGCTGGAGAGGGCCATAGAAGGTCCATAACCCATCAACAGGACCAGTATCTGCTTCTTTGGGCAAGGAGGAACAGGGTGAGCACTGCCAGAGCCCTACAAAATGACCTCCAGCAGGCCACTGGTGTGAATGTCTCTGACCAAACAATCAGAAACAGACTTCATGAGGGTTGCCTGAGGGCCCAAATGTCTACTGCGCCCTGTGCTCACTGCACAGCACCGGGGAGCTCAATTGGCATTTGCCATAGAATACCAGAATTGGCAGGTCCACCACTGGCGTCCTGTGCTTTTCACAGATGAGAGCAGGTTCACCCTGAGTATATGTGAAAGACGTGAAAGGGTCAGGAGAAGCCGTGGAGAATATTATGCTGCCTGTAACATCGTTTAGCATGACTGGTTTGGTGGTGGGTCAGTGATGATCTTGGAGGCATATCCATGGAGCGACTCACAGACCTCTACAGGCTAGACAATGGCATCTTGACTGCCATTAGGTATCAGGATGAAATCCTTGGACCCATTGTCAGACCCTACGCTGGTGCAGTAGGTCCTGGTTTCCTCCTAATGCACGACAATGCCCGGCCTCATGTGGCAAGAGTATGCAGGCAGTACCTGGAGGATGAAGGAATTGAAACAATTGAATGGCCTTCACGATCCCCAGACTTAAACCCAATAGAACATCTGTGGGACATTATGTTTCGTCCATTAGGCGCCAGGTTGCTCCTCAGACTGTACAACAGCTCAGGGATGCCCTCATACAGATCTGGGAGGAAATGCCACAAGACACCATCCGTCGTCTCATTAGGAGCATGCCCTGTCATTGTCAAGCATGCATACAAGCTCGTGGGGGCCACACAAGATACTGAAAAGCATTTTGAGTAGCAGAAATTAAGTTTTTGAAAAATGGACTAGCCTGCCACATCTTCATTTCACTCTGATTTTAGGGTGTCTACACAATTGAGCCCTCTGTAGGCAGAAAACTTTTATTTCCATTAAAAGACTTGGCATCCTTTTGTTCCTAAGACATTGCCCTGTCGTTATTTGTATAGATATCCAACTTCATATTGAGATCATATTGATGTATCTAATGTGTTCCTTTACTTTTTGTGAGCAGCTTATTTATTTATATATATATATATATATATATATATATATATATATATATATAGAGAGAGAGAGAGAGAGAGAGAGAGAGATGACAACAACACTCATATCAATGACATAACAATTACATTAACAATCATGTTACTTTTCTTTTTCATAACTTCTTTAACACACTACTTCTCCGCTGCGAAGCGCGGGTATTCTGCTAGTATGAATATAATTTTCAGCTAAACTGACATTTTGAAATAAACTCAACTGCACAACTTCCTGGATCTCTCTTACTCTTATTGAATGTTACCTTATTGTCCATAGATTCCAGGACTTCCATTAAAGGATCATTGATGCATCTGTCATAATCTAGACTCTAGAAATAAAACAAAAGAAAAATGATTGATGAGCAAGTTTGACCAAAGTTTATGCAACTTCATAAAACCATTAGTAATTCAACAACACTGGTATAGCAACCCAATATTTGAGAATGCACATTACAGAAGCATAAACAATTAGCATTATTTAAAGCTTTCAACAGCTCTTCCAAATATTATTTTGTTATATATTCTTCTGATCCATTATAAAGACCTTGAATGTTATCTATACTAATAAAAGGCAAAGCCCTCACTGACTCACTCACTCATCACTAATTCTCCAAATTCCCGTGTAGGTAGAAGGCTGAAATTTGGCAGGCTTATTCCTTACAGCTTACTTACAAAAGTTGGGCAGGTTTCATTTCGAAACTCTACATGCAACGATCATAACGGTCGATAACAGTCGACAACGTCCGCCATGTTGAACTTTCTCATTTATGGCCCCATCTTCACAAAATTTGGTAGGCGGCTTCCCTGTGCTAACCGAAACCGATGTACATACTTATTTCGATGGTATGACGCCACTGTCGGCCACCATATTGAACTTTTCAATGGTCTTTGTTACTTATGGGCCCATCTTCTAGAAATTTGGTACGTGGGTTCCCAACGCTAACTGAATCCTACTTACGTACATATATACGTCCATAGCCTGCAGCTCGGTCACCGTGTGAGGTGGCGTTGGGTCCCCCATCCCAACGCCTCCCACGTTGGTGGCTGCCTGCCTATATAAGGCCGTCCATCGCTCCAGTCTCTACATTCCTTTCCTTGCTTCGCCATGGGATTGATGTCTCCCTGCTGATAACTACAGCCTTTTTATTTAATCCACGGCTTCTCCGCTGTTTTATTGTTCATTTATTACAATTATAGTTATTGTGTAGGTATTTTAGACTAACTTTACATTGTTCAGGTACCCATTTCCTTTATTGTTACAACCGTAACCCTATTACCATGTCTATCGAGGTGATCACCATCGATCAAAGAACTGTCACTTACCGAGTGGTTTCCATGTCCGGAGATGGCACCTACCTTTTCCATTCTCTTTGTTACATATTGCACGGCCATATCAGGCTCACTCTTGATAGCCGGAGGAACATTGTGTCTTATGTATTGAATGACTGGGACAGGTTCAAGGTGTGGACTGATGACGGTACAGGAGATAATTATACTACACAGGAGCACTATAAGAGTGAAATGCTTAAGCCCTTCACCTATGCATCTGCATGTGAGTTGATGGCTGCCGCTGAATTGTTCGGTTGTCACTTTCAAGTGTACCGAAATGGCCAAATATTTTACACCTTTCGACAACCGCCAATGCCTCTAAAACATCTTAGATTCACAGGTGACTATTTCAGTAGTGGACACTTTGATGTTTATAAATGTTTAAACTCTCAAAAGCTGGATGTGAAGTTATCAATGAAACCGGTTATATACTTACAATGCTTGACAGATGCTGAATGTCTCTTCAACAAAAGTCCTACAAATACTGTCGTAATTAAAACAAACCATGAAACTCAAACCGATTATGACAGCAGCAATCCAAGCTGTGAGATTTGAGACAAGATTACTGTTCACATGGCCAACTGTACGTTGCATGCTTAAGAGTAAGCTCAGGGCACAGCTTGGTCATATTACAACCGGAGGGCCGAACTCACAATGTGGTATACAAAGAGATCCTTAACAAATAATTATTGGTACATTTTCCCTCAGTTTAAAAAGGTTTCATTTTCTTCTTAATAAAAATTTTAAGGCAGTACTTCATATTTTGCTAGTATATAATATTTGGTAAAAGTCTTGAAGGTCTAAGTGCACAATTATGACACTATCAGCTTTGAAAACATACTATACAAAACAGTTTTCCATTTTTGATAATTTCAACATTGTGAACACAGCAATTAAAAACTGAATTTACAGTTTCTAGAATAGTATATCACCCAAACACCAGCAAGATGCCTTACGCAAAAATTCAGAGGATAATTTATCAAAAATATTTGTATGTTATCCTTCCAAAATTAATTTTTCAAGCAATCGGAGTTGATCCAAAACTTTGCATAGAGATGCAACAGATTAACTGGATCACAATGAACTAGGCTTAAGCTGCAAAAACTAATCAACATTATCGATAATAATCAATTATTAAAAACATTGGCAACCATCTCTCCATTGATTACATCACAACTTCATTCAATTCTGAAAATATTTGAAAAAAGGCAGACAGTAAGTAAATGGCAGAAAAGACAGGGCAACCTAAGACGTCCAGAGTTTGAAAGTAATTTACTCTGAACGCAGAAAAAAAAAAAAAAAAAGGTTGTGAGTTGCAAAATGTGTTGGTCTGACCTTGTATGGCACTAGAGCAGAACGGAGATGCACAAACATCTGAATGGAAGCACGTGGAAGAAACGTAACATCTTAACACTAGAATTACCAGAGCCTACAAAAAAACTAGTAGATCCGGCCCAACTTAAATCCATTCACACCTCTCTATCAGCGTCTTTTGTCCTGTAAATGTGCCGATAAAGACAAGTGCAAGCAGCCTGCTATTCTATCCCCCCCCACCGCTGCATAACATGCACAAAGTTCTCACAGCTAATGCCTTGATTATCTGGGAGTGAAATGCTGTAGTTTTAGAGTGGAAATAACAGATCGTTATTTGGAACATGCGCATTTTATGTGTGTTCCGGTTCTACAATAATCTGTGTAAACACATTGTTAAAACAAAAAATGTTTTTTATATTTTAGTAGTAAATAACAAAATATTGGCATAAACTATATAATGTGTGAAGCCTGAAGTCCAAAGATCAAATAAATACCTTCACAAAATGTTCAAGGATAAGACAACATCTTCCGTGGCGTAGCGTAAGATTTGCTGACTTGTAATCAAGAGTCCCCGGTTCGATCCCGACTGCCGCCTATATTTGCCATTTTCAGCAGTGAGCTTCTCTTATTGTTAATATTATACAGTACACACATACATTTGGTTTGCGTCCATTCTAGTGTTAAAGAAAGAAACATCCCCTAACAGGACAATTCAGTAATCAGGCCGGAGAAAAGCTGTTCATTATCTATATATATAATTTACTAAGGGCACGCAAGACACTGAGCGCAAGCAAGACACTGATGGCACGCAAGACAGAGCCCCGCCTGCCAACTCTAACCCTACTACCGCGTCATGGGATACGCACAACAGAGCCACACACGCCAACTGTAACTGTCCTCCCGAGTCCAGCGTCGCTCTCGAGGCACACAACAACTCAACAAACACAGCCTCAGTAGCTTTCGTCTTTGCAAAAGTCCATATGCACCTTTGAGCCACGTTGACTTTACACCGTAAGCAAGACAGAGTGCCACGATTAGCAACTCACAGAGCCCCACCCGCCAACTTTAAGTAAGGGCAAACAAGACAGAGAGCCCCGCCCACCAACTCTAAGACCATGGGACACGCACGCATTTAGTGTATAAATGGATATAAATAATTGCATGTAAACAATTTGCCAAAATCTGTTGTATGTAAACGATACTGTTTAAGACGTTATTGTTTTTTCATCAGAAAACCCGGTTTCCACGTCTACCTGTATTAGTTTAAATGGCACTTTTACCACTCACAATAGGGCGGACGCACTGATTTATTGTGTTGACTGGGCAACACAGTGAATGCGGCGTCTATCTATATACGTCTATGTTTTCCGTAGCCTACTACAGGAAGGTACTCTCTCGACCATTGGCATTGGTTTTGCTCCTTTTTATTTTTGTTATACTGCGACAGTGGTTTCCTAAGGCTTTCTCATACTGAACTCCTTTCTCACCGTTTTCCGTTCCTATTCTTACACCGCCGTATGCTACGGCGGGCTTCGCTAGTATCTTTTAATTACTCCTCAGCATAATGCCTTGAAGGGAGCATTGTTCAAAAGTAGTCCGTTATCAGCATTTTCAGAATGATCAGAATGGTCAGACAAACAAAGAATAGAGGTACATTTTATAAACTACTGAATTTACATACAGTGTCAATCAATGCATACATTTTAGTCTGGTTGGTTCATTGGTTTACACCCAAATAAATATAATAAATTTATATTTATATAAAATAAAAGTCTGTTATATTACATTCTGGTTCTTCTTGTTCCTTTCGAGTTCCACCACCACCCTTGAAATTTCTGTGCATATAACAACTATCCATTCTTATTTATAGGACATCTACTGATTTCTTAGTCATCTCTTAGACACACTTCAGTACCTTTTGTATATTACATCAACTTTTCTTCTGGTACATTATTTACTTGACCATCTCAGTATTTTTCCTAAACCAATTGTTATATTTCAGTGTACATTTTGTTGTTCACTTGACCTTTATCTGGTTTCCTGGTGTGCCTGAATAGGTTTCTAAAACGTATTAAGCCTTTATACTATTTCTTTAAGATGAATGCTATGTTACACTAAAATTATTCTTCCACACTTAATGATAAGAGACATGCGAGGAGCAAAATATTGCACTGATCATATGTTAAGTTTACACTACCTTTAAGTTGTGTAATAACACTGGCAATGGCTAAAACTCATCTACACTACCTTTAATGTCACTATGTTTCTGCACCGTTACCAACAGCACGCGTCTTTATCCAGCCTTGTTGAGCCACCCAAATGGACCACTGACTGGTGGTGCAACCCAAAAACAGAACAATTTCAGAGAAATGATGACTAAGGCAGCAACGTCAGTACTTCGACTAAACAAGAAGCACATCCACCAAGACTGCTTCAATGAGAACAACAAGGTCATTAAAGACCTACATGCAAAGAACAACAAGTTCCACACAAAGTGTGATAGAGCAGCAAAAAGTTACGGGATATGGCAGTAAAAAAATCCAGCACTTTCCTGATTCATAGCTGTTTTCCAGCTACATCAAGTCAGCTTATTGCCCTGGAAAATATGATCCTCCAATACTGTTTCTGTAGGTGGAGCAATATTGACTATGGACAAGGCTGGCAATAGTGCAAGATTAACAGACGCACTTTTTTTTGTCCATCAGTGCTGCCTGATGTTAATCATGTAGTTACACTGGAAGGACAGAATTAGAAACCAGGACATTCTTGATAGAGCCTGCTCAATCAGCATCAATGGAAGAATCACCTTAGCATAGCGTCGATGAGTTGGCCATTTTCCCCAAGTCCATTTGTAGTCCATAAAAAAACCCCAATCCCTGTCAAAATTTGTGTGAACTGTTACAAATGATAAATTCAGAAAGCTCTACTGAGAACATATAGTAATAGGCTTCTTATCAGAAAAGTTTCACTTCATCGATATTTACTCTGCAGCAGCCTATTGTATAATCTTAATTTAGTTTAATGTCTGCTATCATTGGAGATGTAAGCATAAGTTAATGATATTTAGCTTGGAATGTTTTATTAGCATTTACTACACAGTATCAAAGTCAGTGTCCACATCACACCCGAAGAGAAATCACTTTGAGAGGACACTCCTCCTAAACACATAACAATAGAATTATAAAATTAGCGGGGGTTTGGCCAGCAGAACACTGCTCATTGTTTTTCTCTACCTCTGTATCTGGTATGACTAACCCCATGACAAGTGAATTTATTTAATACAAAAAAAAAAACCTTGTTCAACTTCTGTCTATTCACAAAATAAATGGAATGAATCTGTTCTTGTATCAGGGGCTAGGCTTGCTTTGATTGATCGGTACTTGTGCAAGCTGTTATATGGCCTAAAACTGTAGTGGCCTGAAAATCAACAGTCAAAAGTTTACCAAAACTTGAAACTCGAAAATTGCAAATGTATACAGTATATATTTAAGTTATCTTTAATATTAAAAGAAGACAGGACAAAGCAGAAACATTTCTCAACTTTTTGATTAGAGGGTTTCTAAGAAGAGTGAAAGGAAGCTCAAGCTTATTAAAAGTGGACATTAATAAAAGTGAAGTAGATAAAAAAAGGTAAATATAAGTTGAAAAAACACAATACTGAAATAAAACTTACATTAGACTTGTTATTTTTCTGTCTTCTTTAGCTGACACAGTCCACATCTCAAGGGAAAATTATCCTTTTTATACTGTAAGTTCTCAACAAGAATTTCTCAATCTTTTGACCTTTCCTCATCTGCACTGTTTCCTAAAACTAACCAGAAAGTCTAAAATGGTAAAGCCAATAAGAGTTAAAAGCAAATGTGAAGAACTCACCTCATAATCTTTCCTTGGAAGAATTTCATTTTCTTCATTTGAATCCCCCAAAATAGTCTGGGAAAAAAAAGAGATTAAAGTCTCAAAAAAAGAAAGACAGAAAAAAAAATAAATGAAGGAACTCTTCAAAGTGGAAACTGTGTTTCACAAATACTTTTGACTTTTAACATTTACAGAAATACAATATAGCATATTATTGCAAATGAGAAATTTACATTGAATAAAATACAAAAACAAACACAGAGATACCATGCAATTTGGTTTCACACTTATACCAATATATACAGGTCTAGATTTTTAAATAGGTCCTTAATGTCCTAATATTATGCAATTATAAAGTATAAATGCATTGAGATAAGATAGAGTGATGACAAAAAGTCCTAAAAAAAAAAAAAATCTAATAAACACGGATTCCAGACAACATAAATTCTCTCTGTCCCTGATAAAAAGATTGTTTGGCACCACACTGAACATTTCATAATTACTAAAATTCAGGCAAAAACTGATTATTTTATAACAAAGGTCTGACTTTTGGTCTGTCATTTACAAAGACACTTCCTTTCTAAAGTTCCAAAGTACCAAAACATTCTGCAATTCAGGGTCAGAGGTACTGACAGAAAAACAGAAAACCACTCTGGAGAGGATCTCAGTTCATTACAGACCCCACTGATGTATACTCACTCCAACCACACACACTCCACCTACCTGTTCCACTGAACTACATGGGGGGTTACTTTAAAATTGTAATTTTTTAAATTTAATTTCTTTATTTGTAAATAAAAAAATGTAAATTAACACAATTCACTCAAATAAATGAAAATAATGCAGCAGCTACAACAGTATGCTTCAAAACCATTCCATGAAACTCCACATTCAACCTCCACCTAAATAAAAAGCTATATGATTAAAGAGTCCCATTTAAATGGTTCTTTGAAAAGAATAAAATATGAAGTAAAATAAAAAGGTTGAGCCTGACATGTTTACTTTAGGATTATATTAATAGGTACTGGCCAACTTCTGAAAAAATTATGAACATTTATATTTTATGAATGGCTAATTTCAATTTCTTTTCTAATATTTTCATTGAAAGATCTTTTCCCATTATTCGTCATCTCTAGCGATGCATACTGATTCCACACTAACCAGTATCACTTCAGGGAACAGACAGAGCTAGGTAGGTTACTTTTAACAAAGTTTCTAATTTAAAGAGAAAAAAAAGTGAGCCTCTAGAAGATTAAACCTATTAAATTAAAATACAGTTGCATTACTTTGACCACTACTATTATGCATTTTAATTATCTAGTCACATAATCATCTGATATTGGTATGCAATACAGAGCACACTTGTTTATATACACCAGTGCTTCTCAAATTAGGGGACCATGGAAATAATTGTTTGAAGAATTCTAGGAGTTGAAAGTGATAGTCTTGTGGGATATAAGGGCTTAGTGTTTCTGGAAGGCTAGAACAATCCACCCTTTAATCCCCTGTCTTAGTAGTGTCCCCTTATTTCGAACTCTCTAAGGTTTCCTAAATTTCTGATGGAGAAAAGTGCCCTTCAGTTTATCAGTTCACTAAAAACAGTGTTTAGTCTCAGTATAAAAGTAAATCAGTTTGTTTGAAGTTATGTTAGGACAGGATTAGTTTTACACCAGGATGTATCAAAGACTGATTGCTACTCCCAAAGAATTATTATAATGTCGTGTTCCTTTAAGGTTAATTAATTGGGAGTGAAAGGGGGCAGTGAGGATCTTTGATTTTGCCTACGGGACCTTGGAAGAAAATACTTTTAAGGCTGGGTTTATACTTCATGCGACATGACGTATGCTGCAGCGGACGCTCCTGCTACACAAGTGTTGTACTGTTTATACTTGCGCGCATACTTTACGTAAATCTGAAGGAATCCACCAGGTGGCAGTGCAAGTTGTGAGCTGGAGGGCTGATCGCACCCCAAGAAAATACAGACGCCCCTGGGAAAACCACAACCCCTGAAACACTGACTACCCTCATATTTCTCCTTATCCTTGCGCTATAATGCGTAATACAAACCTTGTGCGGTACTCCGCCTTGTGCAGTGCCTGTCAGTTTTGGAATTCTTTGCTTTTATCTCTCTCTCTCTCTCTGACATTCTCTGCTCCTAGCGGAACTGTCATCTCTGACTTATCATGGAGCACGTTTAAGCTTTTGAAAAAGGAAACAAATGTTTGTTTGCAGTGTTTGAATAAAATTCCTGTTTTCTACAACCACCTGTGTCTCTGTGCAAATCCGTGACCCAAGCGTGACAAGTGGTACCAGAAGTGGGGTGGTCGCACAGATGGATACCGCTGAAGACTTATTTCAAATGGCTAAAAGTTATGCACTTAAAGACTTGAAACTAAACATGGATGACCCAATCTGTGCGCAAATTCAAGATTTGATACATAAAGTGCACTGCTGCTTTAAAGGAGACATGATGGAAAGAGTTGTCATGAATATACTTCTGACCGGGATACCTGCATTTGTTAGAGATGAATTTCTGGGTCAAGATATTAAATCATTAACGATTATGTTGAGACGATTGGAGGGTTCACAGTCCGCTTGGAGAAAGAGCGGTGGATATGGAGCTGCTTCTCAAACTGTGAACGAACGTCCAGGACATTCTCCTTGCTTCGATTGACAGCAACAACATCGACAAGCTGCAGGACCTGAAAATCGAATGGGGTCAGTTAGGACCCCGGGGAATCCAGTCGTAGAAGAGATGCCTATTTCTGAGGAAACGGCAACAGCGGACGGAGGAAACCGTTGACGTCGCAAAGGACATTTCGGAAGCAGCGCCAACCGTAGATGTTTCCGGTGTGATCAACTCGGATATTTGGCAAGAGAATGTCGCTTGTCTCCATTTCAGTCGATGGAAGTTGGACTGGCCGAGGTTTGTTGCTCAAATATTACATATTCTTCGGAAAGAAAACATGGATTGTTTATCCCGGTTAAATTGGGGGGGAGAGAAATCTCAGCACTGTTAGACCTTTGTATTGTGAGACGAGACTGTCTTGATGAAAGATCCCTTAGAGACTGTGAGACTGTAAAAATATGATGTGTACATGGTGATGTTAAAGATTATCAAACATTACTTCTTCCTTTAACTTACAGGGGTCGTCATTTTAAAGTTTGGACTGCAGTCTCAGATTCCTGCCCATGGCCATTACTCATAAGATTTAGAAATGCCCTTTTTCCTAGACTAATTAATAAATATCAGGGACCAGGAATCGAGTCCAATATTGAACTTGGGGGGGTGTTGGGGGGGGGAGAAAATCAAGATGAAGAACTAGTAGCGGCCGGGGAAAATCTAAAACCCAACTTAGATATTGAACCCGATCTCTCCAGTGAGACGGAGGTCACCCCGGACAATTTTCCAGAATCGGCTGGTCCTTCTACATCTTCCCAGATTGCAAACGCCTCCGAACATAAACCGAGCATTAACGAACAATCAGATTTTGTGCGTTTGCAGCATACTGATAGCTCATTAGAATATGCATTTAAACAGGCTCGCTCTGCTAATGACTCTTATTACCAAGAGCGTGGTTCCGGGGGTGTGAAAACCCCGCACTTTATAGAAAAGGAAGGTTGCCTTTTCAGAGTAATCTCAGATCATTTGGAGGGGGAATTTATTGAACAACTAGTAGTACCTGAAGCACATGGGGAAACTGTTTTGCATCTGGCCCATTCACACATTTTGGGAGGGCACCTCGGTGCTGACAAAACCAGAGAGTGGTTATCAAAACCATTTTATTGGCTTTATATGGGAAAAGATGTTGAACGGTTTTGCACTTCATGTCCAGACTGTCAGATTGTCTCTGCTTATAAGCCTCCTTGGGCTCCCCTTTGTCCTATGCCCATTTTGGAAGTTCTCTTTCAGCGTGTGGGATTAGATATTGTGGGCCCTTTACCTAAGACTAAGAGTGGATATCAATATTTGCTGGTGTTGGTTGATGCAACACAATATCCAGAAGTGGGGTGTTTTCGTGTACAGATGCGGCCGTTCCGGATTCCGGAAGAGCGACGAAATATTGTACGCGACGAGGTAAAAAAGATGCTGACATTGGGTGTAATTTGTGAAAGTAAAAGTGACTGGTGCAGCCCAGTCGTATTAGTCCCAAAGCAAGACTGTTCGGTTCACTTCTGTATCGATTTCAGACGCTTGAATAAGGTCTCTAAATTCGATGCCCCGTGTCGATGAACTATTGGAAAAACTGGGTCAGGCGAGCTATATCGCTACGCTAGATCTCACGAAAGGCTATTGGCAGGTGCCTTTGGAGGCTAGCAGTTGTGAGAAAACAGCATTTGCGACTCCTGACGGACTTTATGAATTTACAAGACTCCCGTTGGGTCTACACAGGGCACCTCTGACCTTTCAGAGTATGATGGATCAGCTCCTACGTTCTCACTCTGAATATGCCGGAACATATCTTGACAATGTTGTGATTTTCAGCAATGATTGGCAAACACAGTTAAAGCGGCTTCAAGCCATTCTTGAAAGCTTGAGGCAGGCTGGCCTTACTGCTAACGCTAAGAAATGTAAACTGGGCATGTCCGAGACTAATTACTTAGGCTATTCTATGGGCAAAGGTTTACTTAGGCCACAGTTAAGGAAAATAGGTCTCGGATAAACAAGCATTTTTTCCTGAGACACAGAAACAAGTACGCGCTTTTCTGGGGCTTGCTGGTTACTACAGAAGATTCATCCCAAATTTTGCACATAGAGCTGCTTCTCTTACAGAACTTACTAGAGGCAGAAAAAAACCGACCTATCTTGTGGACAGAAAATTGCGAACGTTCTTAGAGTGATCTAAAAAAGGCATTGTCTTCTTATCCGGTTCTAAGAAACCCGGATTTCACAAAACACTTTATCTTGCAAACAGACGCAAGTGCGTTTGGGGTGGGCGCAGTCCTGTCACAAATTTTTGATGGAGAGGAACATCCAATCACATATTTAAGGAAGGAAATTACTTCCTAGGGAACATAATTATTCTACAGTACAACTGGCAATATACCCGCGCTTCCCAGTGGAGAAGTAGTGTGTTAAAGAAGCAATGAAAAAGAAAAGGAAACATTTTGAAAATAACGTAACATAATTGTCAATGTAATTGTTTTGTCACTGTTGTGAGTGATGAGTGTTGCTGTCATATATATATATATATATATATATATATATATATATATATATATATATATATATATATATATATATATATATATATATATATATATATATATATATATATATATACACACACACGAGGTGTGGCAGAAAAGTAATGAGACTGGCAACACTGCAAGCGATCTGGCAACGCGCGCGCTGTTGTCCTTGATAGAGCACGTGTATCAGTACCCTCCCATAGCTCAGTGCGAGTTTCAACTCCTTCCGTTAACTACGTGATTTTTGTGACTGCTATTAGCGAAGTTGTGTTTTTGGTTGTGCGTCACGCAAAATGGAACAGCGGAATTTGGAGCAACGTTGTGCTATTAAACGGCAAGTGTGACGTTTGAAAAGTTAAAACAGGTCTATGGGGAACATTCTTTATCCCAAGCTCAAGTTTTTCGCTGGCACAAATCATTTTTGGAAGGCAGAAAACACGCTGAAGATGAACGCCGTTCAGGGAGGACTTCAACTTCGAAAACCAATGAAAACATCAAACGTGTGAACACTCTTGTGAGATCAGACCGTCGTTTAACGTTAAGAATGTTGAGTGAACAATTAAATTTGAACAGATTTACCGTTCATCAAATTTTGACAGAACATTTGCACATGCGAAAGGTCTGTACCAAAATGGTGCCAAAAAACTGCCCTCGCCATAACAGAATTTTTGACCTCAAAAGGCATTCCTGTGGTTCCCCAGCCCCCTTATTCACCTGACCTCAGTCCGTGTGACTTTTTCCTTTTTCCTAAACTGAAAAATGTCCTCAAAGGACGCCATTTGGACTTTAGAAAACATCCAAAAGAGTGTAACGGACATGCTGAAGACCATACCGTTGAAGACTTCAGCGCTGCTACCAACAGTGGGAACAACGCTCCATCGGTGTATAGCTGCCCAAGGAACTACTTTGAAGGGGATAACATTGATGTTTGAAAAAAATAAAAACGTTGGTAAATAAAAAATCAGTCTCATTACTTTTCTGCCACACCTCGTATATACACATACATCCACATATATATATCTACATATACACACATACATATACATATATATAAACATATATATACATACATATCTACATATATATATACACACACACTATATATATATATATATATATATATATATATATATATATATATATATATATATATATATATATATATATATATATATATATATATATATATATATATATATATATATATATATACAGTCTTTGGGGTGCGAGCAACTGTTGCTGGGGGTGCGAGCAACTGTTGCTGGGGGTGCCAGAATCCATGTAGGAAGAAAAATGAAAAACATTATTTGTACAAAATCTTATTTATCCATTCCTAAATAATTAAATGGGCAGGCTATTTCATGATCAGTGCAATACGCTGTTTGTTAAAACGGATGACTCCGCTCTTACGTGCAAGTCTGCCTGGATATTATGAACTATCGTATCTGTTCAAGTTCTATTTAAATTTTAAATAGAAGGAATTTTTATTTAGTCGACAGATTATTATTCCGGAATAAATCAACTCAAACCATAAATAACTTCTAATATTTTGCTCTCCATAAAAATATATCCTATCTAAATTGTACAAGTTAGAAATAAAGTAAGCATTAAAAGAACAAACATTCAAATTTCTTTACTCTTATGTAATTTTATATAAAAAATAAACCTAAATTTTAAATATCCCAAAAGATTTTGCTCTCCATAAAAATATATCTTGTCAAAATTATACAAATTCAAATATGAACATGGTGCATAACAAAACCTGAAAATATAAATAAAATGTGTTCTTTTCAGCAATAACAAATCAAATCATTCAGTTGTCTTTGCTCATATGTCATTGTATCAGAGCTGGACGCCTGGCATCTTTTTTTGGCAACAAGTTCGTTTATGTTTGGTGTGAGGTTCTGTGTTGTGGAGATTCTCAGGAAGGACTGCAGGTGCTCATCAGTGAGGCGACTCCTGTGTGCCGTTTTGTTAGTCTTCATCACTGAGAACAGCTTCTCACACAGATATGTGCTACCAAACATGCACAAGGTTCGAGCCGCATGTAGACGGAGCTGGAGCATTTTTGCGGGAATGGAGTGAATAAACTGTGCGGGCCGTGTAGTATCGTACTTTGCCGTCAGTGTGCCATTACACTGCAGCTCAATCACCTCCATCTGAATCTGCACAGGTGCAGTTTGCACATCGACGGCGAATGGGTTGCGAAACAACTCAAAATTCTTTTTTTGTTCTTGAAAGTCACCAAAGCGACATGCGAACTCAGTGCGCAGTGCGCTCAGTTTATCAGCAAAGTGCGTATTTGGGAACACCGTAGTGCCGACTTGGTTCAACATTACTTGGCAACAGGGAAAGTGGGACAAGTTGCACTGGTGCATTTGTGTCTCCCATAAAAGTAGCTTCACTTGAAATCACTTTGTGATTTTGCACGGGTAAAAACGTCTGCTGAAGTGTCAGATTCTTCTTTAACTCTTCTGCTTTCTGTATCTTGTGCATTGCATTCAGGTCTTTCAGGTTATCTTGATGTTTTGTCTCATAGTGCCGTCTTAGATTAAATTCTGTAATTACAGCCACATTAGCACCACAAATGAGACACACGGGTTTACCGGCAATGTCAGTAAACATATACTCAGCCTCCCATCGGTTTTTAAAGGCTCTATGTTCAGAATCACCTTTTCTCTTCGCATCGTGTGGGCTAGCTTCACAATAACTTGCAGCATAATAAGCTAGACTTGATTAACGCGGTAAGTGTTCGGCAAGGCAGCTGATGAGCTGCATTATGGGATCTGTAGTTTATTGTGTTACCAGCGCTTCATATACCCGGGCTTTAATAACAATAATACAGTATATAAAATGATCTCGCGCGGATATAATTACACGCCGGGCGGATGTGGCCCTGCCCTTGAGTTTGACACATATGGACTAAATAGAACTTGAAAAGATATATTTTTTCAAATGTGATCGCAATTCAGATAGAGTTGACGGCACTACAGCCTGCATGCCTCAATAGTCATCCTCCCTCGCCTTACTTTTTACCATTCATCTAATGAATACACTGAGTATGGCTTTACCAAAACAATCATTGATGGCGAATAAAGTATCCATTATTCGAGTATGTAGATCGGGTTATATATATATACATATATATATACCCGCGTATCGCAGCGAGAAGTAGTGTGTTAAAAAGCTAGAAAAGAAAAGGGAACATTTTAAAAATAACGTAACATGACTGTCAATATACAGTATTTGTTTTGTGAGTGTTACTGAGTGTTGCTGTCATCAAGGATTTGATTATCATTATTTCTTTCAATCAGGTTCGTATTTGTAGGATGTGTTGTGTTCAAGTTACATTCCGTGTTTGTCAATCGTTGTAAAGATGGCAGGTTTCATTCATCGATTCGTTTCTTACTGCATCAATAAACAGCTCGTCTTCTTCTTTATCTGAGACCTGACACACTGCATGCACGGGTTTTTTACACTGTCTTCCTTTAGCGGGACATTGACTTTTCCAACGTGTGCTTTGTTTCCGCAGTAGTTGGATTTATGAACATGCTTGTATGTATGAGACGCTTCATATTTTTGCTGCCTTTTCAATTGTGTAATTCGGTTTTGTTCAGCTCTTTGGAACTGTTGCCTTTTATCTCTGCACTGCGCCAGTTCACGTGAGCCACTCGGTGTACATGCATCGAAGGTTCCCAGCTGTGCTGGTGCCATCTCGCTATGTCCATGGCTATATTTAATGTTACCTTAGTCCTGGCACTTAAAACTTTCTCTCGCAGTTTCGCTGAGTTTGTGTCAAACACCACCCTGACCATCTCATCTTCCTCTCCATAAACACAGTCCTTCACCCGTGAATATTTACCCGTGGCAGTTTGCTATTGGATTGCCGCTGACGGACGGCCTTATATGGGCAGGCACTAAATTACAAACGCCAGCGGCAGCCTGTCTATGTACTTAATTTAAAGTGTAGGTTTACATCGTGCTTTGTTTCCGAAGTAGCAGAACTCATGAATATGGTTGTATATGTCACTCGCTCGCTTCTCATTGTTTCGCTGCCTTCACAATTATATAATGCATGTTTTCTTCAGCGCTTTTTGAGGTCTTCCTGGTTTTCTATGTACTGCGTGATTACGTGGGAGGCGTGATGATGTCACACTAAACTCCCCCCACGGCGTTGAAGCTCATCTCCATTACAGTAAATGGAGAAAAACTGCTTCCAGTTATGACCATTACGCATAGAATTTCGATATAAAACCTGCCCAACTTTTGTAAGGAAGCTGTAAGGAATGAACCTGCCAAATTTCAGCCTTCCACCCACACGGGAAGTTGGAGAATTAGTGATGAGTCAGTGAGTGAGTGAGTGAGTGAGTGAGTGAGTGAGTGAGTGAGTGAGTGAGGGCTTTGCCTTTTATTAGTATAGATTGAGAAAGAATGCTTGGCAATTAGGTGGGCTGTGGAAGCGCTTCGCTATTACTTGTGGGGACACAACTTCACTCTGGTAACTGATCATGCTCCACTTCAATGGTTATACCGACAGAAAGATGCAAACTCTCGCCTAATGAGATGGTTTCTGGGCTTACAACCTTTCGGTTTCACAGTAAAGCACCGACCAGGTTCTGAACATGTCAACGCAGACGTATTATCACACCTACATTAACATGAACCTGGTACAGAGAGTCGCTTGATTCACAAGAATGTGAATAAAGCTGAGGGGGAGGGTGTGAGCTGGAGGGCTGATCGCACCCCAAGAAAATACAGACGCCCCTGGGAAAACCACAACCCCTGAAACACTGACTACCCTCACATTGCTCCTTATCCTTGCACTATAATGCGTAATACAAACCTAGCGCGGTACTCCACCAACTTAAAAGCCTTGTGCAGCACCTGTCAGTTTTGGAATTGATTGTTTGCTTTTATCTCTCTTTCTCTCTCTGACATTCTCTGCTCCTAGCGGAACTGTCATCTCTGACTTGTCATGGAGCATATTTAAGCTTTTGAAAAAGGAAACAAATGTTTGTTTGCAGTGTTTGAATAAAATTCCTGTTTTCTACAACCACCTGTGTCTCTGTGCAAATCTGTGACCCAAGCATGACAGAGTGCTGAACTAGCCTGTTTGCAGTCCAGAGCTTTCACCAGTTGGCACATCATGTAACGAAAAATACAACAAAGATGACCCAGGACTTTTAAGCAGCTAGAATCCTATTATCAGACAAGAATGGGAAAAGTCCAGCAGCTGGTCTCCTCAGTTCCCAGATGTTTACAGACTTTTGTTAAAAGAGGAGATGATGCTACAGAGTGGTGTCCACTCTTTTTTGAGACGTGTTGCTGCCATCAAATTCAAAATGACCTTATTCTTTTCTTAAAAGGGTACACTTTCTCAGTTTAAACATTTGATATGTTTTCTATGTTCTATTGTAAATAAAATATGGGTTTATAAGATGTTTTTTATTTACATTTTACATCTCATCCCAACTTTTTTGGAATTGTACATAGTGACATATCTTGGGGACACATGATGTGATGACTCACGCATGTAACTATTTAGATCACTTAGCAATTATTGTAATGTGTGGGGACATGACAAACATATTAAACCTTAAAGTAATAACTAAGATACAGGCTGCATCATAGTTCTCTTTTAAGAGGACCAATTCTGCATATTTCCCCTAAAGAACTTTTTTAGTTTTTCATCAGTTTATATTGGCTACCTGTTGAGAACTGGCCAACAGATCAGGAATATCTCAGCCAAGCTTCTCTCCATCAAGCTTGCTGTGCTGGAAGCCATTACACAACTGACAAAGTACTTCATTGTTTTTGTAAAGTACACATACATAAAACATGTTTTTGCCAACAAAAAAGAGCAACATGCAGTAATATCTGGTTTTCCTAACGTAATCGGAGCACTTTAATGGACTCGTACTGTAATAAGATCACCTAATAAGAATGAAGCTGCTTTGTTAACGATAAGCAGTGATATTCTATTAATCCACATCATCTGTGATGTCAATGAGTTTTGAGGCACATCCAATTACGAACATTTACAAAATGATTGTGATTTACAAAATACAAATTGTATAGAAATAAGTATGCCAAGTAAAATAAATCAAGATTAAAATTTTTGCCATGCACATTTTTTGTTTTGTGGCATATGTATATTTTCACGCTTGAATTCAAGCAGTTTTATAAAGAAGTCTTACCTCTTGCTATGCCCCAATTTTTTTTTTTATTTTAACCTTCAGAGACATGTTCCCAAACCAAGTTCCATTTTCTTTGTGTGCCTTGTTGCCTTTTTTCATCACACATTGCAGACCTCTTGTGGACGCTGGCCAACATTATGCCCAGGCAGAGATCCTGGATGGTGTAATTTTATATAATGTATATAGAATATACTAAGTGGGATGAGGTCACAACTTCAAAAATGAAAGTACCTATTCTGAACAAAGATCCTTTTTTTTTTTTTTTAAATAAAACTTGTTGCATGGCACTTTTGAACTGCTGTGCAGGTGTTGCTGTTTTGCTCCCTTCAGCCACTATGACACTCTATGCTTCATGGTGGTCCAGATAGAACTATTCTTTCCATCACCATCAGGCTCAAAATGATTACATTCATTTGAATTCTGCATTTATGTTGCTCATATCCACTAAGCTTAAAAAAAAAAAAAAAATTAGATGCTGCATCGGTGGCATCATGTGAGTGCTCAAAATGTTTCTGGAAAGTTTCAGATTCTGAAGCATTTCGGATTTTGGAATATTCAGCCTGCCACATGATCAATAGTCCGCAGCTCCAGTGACCTAATAATAGTATTATTACTTATTACAGTAATTGCCTGGTACCTTTATCTAAAGTGACCTACAACATTTGAGATACAATTGGTTATATTTATTTCACTTTTCCAGTTGGAACACAGGCAGGTGGGGACTTGCTCATGGTCACACAGTGTCAGCAGCAGGATTCACACCCACAACATTAAGGTCTGAAGTCCTAGGTTCAAAGTCTTAATCATTACACCACACTGCTTGCTAATAATATTCGCCTTTGGTAAAAGCCCTACAAATATCGTATACAGAAAATTTCTTAGATGAAGCCAGAAAACACAGGTTGTAGACAGTTGTAGATAAAAGGCAGGACATATTCTTCAATTTAATAAGCAGTAAGAAATAAAAGAGTACTCCATAGTTGAGACCAACAATTAAAACTTGATATAAAAAAAAAGATCAGAAATACTAAAAGTCACAAGACAAATATTACAGAAAAATGTGAACAATGAACTGAAGAGATTCTTCAACTAACTGCTTCAGAGAGTTCATTAGGTCATTAGCATGGCTTGAAATTCATTTTTGAAATTGTGTTAAATGTAACACAAGGAGGGATTTTATACTCCAATTTAAAAAAAAAGCTTCAATATTAATATTTGAAGGATTTTTTCAAATGTCACAATTTATTCTTTCTGATGGTTAAAGTAATTTAAACAATATACAGTACATATTTATCAGCTAGTCTTTCAAATAATTTATTTCTGCTATTTTAACTTAAACGTAGTAACTCTTTAATTTTGCATTTTGAGAGATCTACTCAATGTTGTGGCATCCGGCTGGGGAGGAGTCCCTTCGGCCCGCAGAGTCATCTTTATTACAGGTGCTACGTGCTCTCGCCATCGGGTTGGAGAAGCTGAAGGGGAAGGCGGTCGCGTCATCGGAGACGCCGTGTGATACGGAGGAACGGCACGATGCTGGAGCCTTTGGCCAGGAGAGTACTACGGGGAAGGTGAGTCTTGCCCTCCCCGTATAGTATGAGGGGGAATTCGAGGAAAACTGCTGTGACTGTAATAAGAGTGACCGGCAACAAGTAGGCAATTCCCCAACAGTGGACGCGGCAGTGCAGACTGCCTGCGGAGCGAGGAGAGCGAGATCGCACGGGTTGGCAGGACAGGGGCTGATGAGTGCCCTGGGTCCTAGCGCCCTGCGCTCCAAGCCTGCGGCAGTCTCCTGTCGCTCTGCAGGGGCGCAAACGGGGCTGAATTTGAGCTTTCACCATGCTCAGACCCAGACCGTCCAAGAGGAGAAGGAGGAACCGAGGGGTGAATGCCGGTTCCTCCGATAGGATGGAACGTGTCGCTGGGTGCGCGCGTCCAGTGAAGGGCCGTCCTCTGTGGAGGCAGAGGGAAACCCCTGGGCGGGTGGAGGAGCCGCCTGTGAGAGCAGTCCCGCCAAGGACGACCGGACGGGCATGATTAAGCAGAGGTCAGTTAATCAAATAAAAAAGGGGTGAAACTGAATATGAATTCACTAAAAAATCCAAGTTAACTTCCTGAATTGTAGTATTGATATAAATGTTAAGGATATAATTCAGCCTGTTTTTGACTTTTAACAAAGTTTAGTCGAGTTTCTTCTAAAGTGCAGAATACCAGCAACATCTTCAACCCCTGATACACACTTTCACAGCTCCACTGAAAAACTGTCTGCCAGCCTCTGCAGTTGCACGTTAAGAGCAACAGCAAAAGGTAGGCTTGTATACTATTAATGCAAGCTTAACAAAATCTTAATTAAAAAAACTAATTCCTAAGTAACAAATAAAGCACAATTATAAAAAAAGAAATTTTAAAAAAAGATGTTGAATATTTCTCCAACAAACAAAAAGAAATATGAGCGGGAAATTAGTGTATTAAAAACTAGAATTTGTGGTAATCACTACATTCTTGTGGGATACCTGTAACCCAGCATCACATTTCAAGCCGTGGTCAGTAATAAAAAAAATGGTCAAGGAAGCTGTGAAGTGTATTAGGAATAGTGAGCTAAAGTATACAGACAGCGAGAAAGCAACTACTCTAAATTTGTATTTTTATGATGTTTTCACATGTGAAGATTAAGCCTTTTAAGGCAGAATTCACTGATATGGAAATTGTACAGAGATGTGCTGTCTAGATCTAGATTCAAAAATGCTGAAAAAATACACACACACAGGAAATGTATTTTGCAAAAAATCACTGCACACTGAAGAAAATAGTACAAACTGCAAGCTACAGTAGCAAATGATGTTTCATTATATTAAAGAGATGATCCAGAAACTATAGATGAGTAAACTTAACATGCAACGGTTAACTAATAAAAGTATTAATTAAGTGAAATACTGAGCATCACATGGCAATGACAAATATATAACTGGGTGTAAATGAAAAGATGATGCTTCAATACTAAAATTCCAAGAGACTCTAAAAAATCATATGATCAAAGATAATAATGTATATGATATTATTTCCTGATAAATTAAGGAGCCCCACATGAAAGGCTTGTGATGAAACCTGAAGATGTGGGAGCTCAGTATAGGTGCAAAACTGGCTCAAACACAAGAAACAAAAAGTAATGGGGGAGGAACCTTTATCAGGATGAGGTGGTGATAAGAGTAGTCTCATAAAGGCATCAGTGGTAGGGGCTGATGCTCTTTTTGAGATATACAAAGGGCCTTGATAAGAATACATATAATAGGTTGGTTAAGGTAGCAGGTGGCACTAAATTAGGTTGAATGGCAGTTTAAACTAGAATCAGTCTAGTCATTACAGATGGACCTGGAAAGAATTCAGACTTTAGCAAATTTTCAGCAGACAAAATTTCATTAAAGTATATATAAAGCAAGCAAAACTGTTATATCTGAATACACAATGGGACGTTTCACACTTGAAAGTACACCTTATGAAAAAGGCCTAGGAGTTGTAGTGGACTTTGTACAATCAACATCACACAGTGTACAGAAGTGATTAATAGGACTAGTAGGGTGTTAGGTTATACAGTTGAATGTGACGAATACAAGTCAATGGAGGTTATAATTAAGTTATACAGTATGTTGCACATGTGTCAAATATCTGGAATACAACCCGTTTTTGTTTTCTGTATTGGAAGAAAGACATAGCAGCAGAAGAGAACATCCAAATAAGACCAAATAGATGGATTTCAGGAATGCAAGGCATGAGCAATGATGATAAACTGAGAGAGTCAAACACTTCCAGTCTAAGCAAACAGAGATTAAGATGTTATATAACAGAACTATAGTGAGAAGTCAAGCAAAATGACACCTTTTATTGGTTTGCCTGAAGGAGCCCGAGTTGCCTTGAAAGCTTGCATATTGTAATCTTTTTAGTTAGCCAATAAAATGTGTTATTTTGCTTGACTTCACACTACATTCACAATAGCTAACACGGTATGGCACCCTAGAACTAAATAATAGAAGTATTTACTATTATGAAAGGAATTAGCAATGTGCATCCTGGATGATATTTTAAAATGAGTTTGTCAACAAGAACATAAAAATAAAGATGCAAATGTAAGGGTAAATTTCACATGAATGTCTGATTTATTTTCTTAACACTGGGAACCATAAACACTTGGAAGATGTTACCAAGAAGCTGTGGTAGATGATACCTTTGGGGTTCTTAAAAACAACTACCGGTAATTAGGTGAATAGAATTGACAAGCATTGTTGAGGTGACTCACCATTTTCTTGTCAAAAGTGTTCTAATGGTTTTGCCAACAATCAAACTTTATTTTATTTACCACTTTCAAGAGATTATACCATCATAAAATAAACTGTCTGTATACAGGACATTATTATACCTCTGACCCCATAAATCCATCACCTGTTTACTTATTTATCATGCATCATTTTGAAGCTAGCTGCACTCAAAATGCCACTTTACAAATTCTGTCTGATTAGTTTGAAAAAAATGCCTTTGGACTTTTAATAGCAAAAAATGGCATGGATTTGTGCTGGCTTGTAAAACTTTTACCTTCTTTCACAAGACAAGCAGAACTGCATTAAAAATCTACTTGTTTGGTCTTTTGACCTTTTTATTTGAGATCCTACCAATACATTGTATTTGCTACTCAAATTATTTTTCTTAAATCGAGTACTTTGTTACATACAGGTGTTCAAGTACTCATTTTCCTATGCCAATCATTAACATTTATGGTGTGTGTGTTTTTTTTTTTTAAGAATTAGATTGTTCTGCTTGCATTGGATAAAGAATACTGTCTATAATAGGATCATATTTATACGTTTTTACTTTCTCATATGCATAGTATAGAGAACGTATAGGACCTAGAGATTTTGGTGAATCTTGATGTTTTAGACCTTCCTTAAAATTATGTGTCTGTGTGAAAACACGATAACTCAAAACGCTTTGACCTAGGTCAATGAGATTTTGTACACCTGCTTTATATCAAAAATAAGGAATCCTATCAACTTGCAGAATACTTTCACAAATTTTCAAGTACTCTATGGTTATAATTACAGATAGATATTCAAATTTTGTATAGATATTTACAATGATATAAAGAAAACAGATATGAAATTTGAAAAATGACTCACCCGGAAGTAGCATTTTACTTAAATAACCATCCGAACTTTTGGAATCATGTAAATATAAATGTGTACTTGATATTAAAAACTGTATTCAATATAACACATATCCTTTCAATACCTATTATTAATTTTAATGTATACATCATCAGTTTAACATTAACATGTAAACATTGAACATGCCATGTACTGTAAATATAAAGACGTAATGGGAACAATAAGTTATGTCCCCGTCGTGTTTATGGTAATACATTTAATTCTACAATTTTTTTTTCGCCATCATTATCATAATTAAATATAGCTAAATGCAGCGTTACCTATATCAATTTATTGCAACAGAGATTACATAATACTAACACTTTTTCTATGCTTTTAGGTGACCATAACTCTTTTTACTTTGCACGTAACCTAGGTAATGCGTATGTAATCATGAAAAAATTCCACCACCATTTTCAACCTCCCCAAGTGTGAAAATATCATTTTAATATACAGTTTTCATTAAAAACAGAGATAAATGATTGTGTATCGATGTTATCAATTAGTTATAATGAGAAACAAAGAGATATAATATTTGAGAAATATTGAGCAACTGGAAGTGTTTCTGATTACCTTTTCCTCTATCTCAGTATATGAAAAATTCGAGGGGAGCACACTCCCGATTTTTCAACATATGAAACCATTAGTCTTCAGAAAATTCAAGTAAGTGCAATAGACATTACTGATACACTGTAAAGCTTTCAGCACAAAAACAATACAGTTATACTAGGGTAAACCTAACCCCTGGTGCCCAGACTGTAGACAATGTTTAAGTAGCATGTGTATAATAATCAAATGTGAAAATCCTTCAAGATTTAAAGGTAGATTCATGCCACTTGGCATAATTAATCAAGTCAGGTAGATCTTAACCATACCTGCTTTCTTTCCAGGTTTTCTGTGGTGGGGTTTTGCGCCGCCACCACCACCACCTGATCAAGGCACTGTGCAACCATCTGTGATGCTCAAATGAAGGTTTGTGCCCCAGCTATTCATGGGACCCACTGCATCTCACCCTGTGGAACGAAGCCTGGAAACAAATAGGAGTGACCGAAGTACATTTACGATAGGTGGAATGCCCAGTGAAGGCTTGGTGGTGTTTAGACCTTTGAATCCCTGTAGAGTATTTCTTTTGTGTCTTCTGTTCTTCCAGTCAAATGATCTTATCACTAGACTTACTCATCTTTAGAAACTCAAAATAATACATAAAGACTCTATTTTTACACCAACTATAAATCCACATTACTGTCTGTATGCTTGAATTGATTTATTTTTTATTAGTCATTATTATTCCTAATTTACTTTTTCTTTTCTTGAAACTACTTCTTTGACATTGTATAAAACACTTTGAGCTATATTCTTTTAATAAAAATGTGATGTAGAAACAAATGTTGTTATTGTGCATTACAAGCTGCCACCACACCCTCAACTCAACTCCCAGCTTGTCGCATAGAACCTTTAACTGCTACTAGGATATTGCAAATAAGCATTCTGTGCATGTGGTTTTCATAAATTCAATCTACAGTATATATGATTGACAAAAAATCTGCTTAAATAAAATAGTTCTTGTGTTAAAAAATATTGTACATCAACTTATATTTCATCTTACAACGTGCATTAATAGTAATATATGAAGTGTGGACTGCTAAAACTCGAGTATACAAGTTTAGTATGTGTTCTTTCAACATATTGCCGTTTTATTTCCGTCTTTCCCGTGCATTTAAAAAATTGATTCATAACATAAAAGTACTATCACTCCAAACACTTTGCTTTTTGGTGATGTAAACAGCTGCAAACTGGAAAAAATAATGTTCATGGTGAATTCGTGTACTATGTAACAACTGTCTGTAGCTGGTGTGTAAATGGGTTGGTTTTGTTTTTTTTCTTGCATTATTCCTGGCAAATTTGAAAAGCGGTAAATATTTTCGTCAGACTACCAGCTACATCTGTTTTCCAAGGTTATTACGTGCAGTACACCACAATAAACATAAGCAAGAATGGTCACAATTCATATATTATACACGCTCACAAAATACGAGGATTCTCCTTACTACAACAATAGTAGCTTTATGGCAATTTTAATGTGGCACATGAACCCTTAGCATTGATGTTTAAACTTATTAGTTGTGAATGCTTAAAAATTTTCCTGCAAATTCACCCAACAATAACTCACTGGAATCTCTTCAATACGAACCCTGGGGAAAATGGGGATCTGCTGTCATCATTACATTGGCGCTTTGCTTCAGTGTTTTTGTCCTTCTAGTTAATAATGCACAATACTCAGGGGTGTTCACGGCGGTTCCTGCACAGGCGGGCGAGTCCTCTACGGACTGCCTTCCGTCTAACCCAACGAGATAAAAATAAATGAGATTTTCACCCATTGTACCAGTTCCTCAGGCGTCCGGGTATCTCCGTCTCCGCAACAACAGCAACAACAACACCGACAAGCCCCGCTACACGCCATCTTCAGACTGTCCAGTTAACCGCGCCTCTGCTCTTCTCATGTGATCGGACACAATCAGGCTGCGAGGGTCGTGTCACGTGACGAGGCTGCGCTGGGTACCTCCTGCTTTCCATCACAACGTTCGCTCGCTCCCTGTAGCTGTTAGAAAGTCAGTGAACTGAAGTGTGGTTTATTTAGAATCATATGATGTAAGTACAAGTACAGTATATTGAAATGCTGACTCACATATTAATCATTTACAGACTCAAACGCGTGGAATACTCTTTGTACATCTACCATTTTTGCAAAAAAATCTTAGTTAACACAAGGAGCAACTGGATTCTCTTGTTTATGCATTGGTTCAAACATAACACTCCGACGGGTTCAGTTTGAATGTACTTGTTTCAGTATTGGCTCGATATGGTTACTGATGCATTGTACACCACGTCCAGAATGACCTTCTAAATCCAATGATTTTTAAAAATAAAATATTTTTTAAATAAAAGTTGGGGAAAAAAATTTAAACAAAGACCTATCTTTTTCTGCGACCTTTTGTATAACGTAACCATAACCAAGTGCTGCAAAAAATGAAGTACTTCCTTTGAAAAGTGCTTTATAATATTAATAATAACCCACAGATCACAGACTAGTTTAAAGAACAATGAGACTGATAGAATCTGTGGACTTTGGTGTGCGGACAGGAGCACAGTGATGGAGAAGGTTACTGAGGTAGTCAAGTGCAAGGCCATTTAAAGCTTTATAGGTTAATAAGAGAATTTTTATTCAGTTCTGCAACACACAGGGAGCAAGTGAAAGTGAAGCAGATTGGGTGTTATGTGCTGGCTGTTGTGGGTCTGTCACGAATCTTCCAACAGAGTTTTATTCCAACTGGAGCTGTGATAGCAGATTAGAAGGGGCACCTACCAGTAGGGAATTACAGTAGTTCATGCAGTATGTAATACAAGCATGGACAAGCTTCTCAGCAATAGAAACGGAGAGTAAAGAGCAAACATGGTATGTATTACGGAGGTGCAGGTAAGAAAGTTTCTTAATGTGCTTTATGTTGGAACTAGCAAAATACCCGCGCTTCGCAGTGGCGAAGTGCTGCCTTACATTTTTTATTAAGAAGAAAATTAAACCTTTTTAAACTGAGGGAAAATATACCAATATTTGTTAAGGATCTCTTTGTATACCACATTGTCATTTCAGCCCTCCAGTTGTAATATGACCAAACTCTGCGCTGAGCTTACTCTTGAGCATGCAACGTACAGTTGGCCATGTGAAAAGTAATCTGGTTTCAAATCTCACAGCTTGGATTGCTTCTATCATAATCGGTTTGAGTTTCATGGTTTGTTTCAATTACGACAGTATTTGCAGGACCTGTTGTGTTGAAGTGACATTCGGCATCTGTCAAGCGTTGTAAGCATACAACTGGTTTCATCGATAACTTCACATCCAGCTTTTGAGAGTTTAAACATTCATAAACATCAAAGTGTCCACTACTGAAATTGTCACCTGTGAATCTAAGATGTTTAAGAGGCATTGGCGGTTGTCCAAAGGTGTAAAATATTTGGCTATTTTGGTACACTTGAAAGCGACAAGCGAACAATTCAGCGGCAGCCATCAACTCACATGCAGAACCATAGGTGAAGGGCTTAAGCATTCCACTCTTATAGTGCTCCTATGTAGTATAATTATCTCCTGTACCGTCATCAGTCCACAACTTGAACCTGTTCCAGTCATTCAATACATAAGACACAATGTTCCTCCGGATATCAAGAGTGAGCCTGATATGGCCGTGCAATATGTAACAAAGAGAATGGAAAAGGCAGGTGCCATCTCCGGGCATGGAAACCACTCGGTAAGTGACAGTTCTTTGATCGATGGTGATCACCTCGATAGACATGTTAATAGGGGTATGGTTGGACGATAAAGGAAATGGGTACCTGAACAATGTAAAGGAAGTCTAAAATACCTACACCATAACTATAATCGTAATAAACGAACAATAAAACAGCGGAGAAGCCGTTGATTAAATAAAAAGGCTGTAGTTATCAGCAGGGAGACGTGAATCCCATGGCGAAGCAAGGAAGGGAATGTAGAGACTGGAGCGACGGACAGCCGTATATAGGCAGGCAGCCAACAACGTGGGAGGTGTTGGGATGGGGGACCCAACACCGCCTCACACGGTGACCGAGCTGCAGGCTATGGATGTATATATGTACGTAAGTAGGATTCAGTTAGCGTTGGGAACCTGCATACCAAATTTCTTGAAGATGGGCCCATATGTAAAAAAGACTGTTGGAAAATTCAATATGGCGGCCAACAGTGACGTTATACCACCAAAATAAGTATGTACATTGGTTTTGGATAGCGCAGGGAAGCCGCCTACCAAATTTCGTGAAGATGGGGCCATAAATAAGAAAGTTCAACATGGTGAACGTTGTCAACCGTTTTGACCGTTAATCATAGAATTTCGAAATGAAACCTGCTTAACTTTTGTAAGTAAGTTGTAAGGAATGAGCCTACCAAATTGTAGCCTTCTACCTACACAGAAAGTTGGAGAATTAGTGACGTTGGAAAGTTCAATATGGCGACCGACAGTAGTGTCATACCACCGAAATAAGTACATACATTGGTTTCGGTTAGCGCAGGGAAGCTGCCTACCAAATTTCATGAAGATGGGGCCATAAAGAAGAAATTTCAACATCGCGAATGTTGTCGACCATTATGACCGTTACGAGTAGAATTTTGAAATTAAACCTGCTTAACTTTTGTAAGTAAGCTGTAAGGAATGAGCCTACCAAATTTTAGCCTTCTACCTACTCAGGAAGTTGGAGAATTAGTGACGTTGGAAAGTTCATTATGGCGGCCTACAGTGGTATCATACCACCGAAATAAGTACGTACATTGGTTTCGGTTAGCGCAGGGAAGCCGCCTACCAAATTTCGTGATGATGGGGCCATAAATAAGAAAGTTTAACATGGCGGACGTTGTCGACCGTTATGACCGTTACGCGTAGAATTTCGAAATAAAACCTGCTTAACTTTTGTAAGTAAGCTGTAAGGAATGAGCCTGCCAAATTTCAGCCTTCTACCTACACAGGACGTTGAAAAATGAGTGACGTTGGAAAGTTCAATATGGCGGTCGAAAGTGGCATCATACCACCAAAATAAGTACATACATCAGTTTCGGTTAGCGCAGGGAAGCCTACCAAATTTTGTGAAGATGGGGTCAGCCTTCTACCTACATGGGAAGTTGGAGAATTAGTGATGAGTCAGTGAGTGATTCAGTCAGTCAGTCAGTGAGGGCTTTGCGTTTTATTAATATAGACTAGCAAAATACCCACGCTTCATAGCGGAGAAGAAGTGTGTTAAAGAAGTAATGAAAAAGAAAAGGAAACATTTTAAAAATAACATAACATGATTGTCAATGTAATTGTGTTGTCATTGTCATGAGTGTTGCTGGCATATATATATATATATATATATATATATATATATATATATATATATATATATATATATATATATATATATATATATATATATATATATACACAAACTGGATTCCAAAAAAGTTGGGACACTATACAAATCATGAATAAAAACTGAATGCAATGATGTGGAGGTGCCAACTTCTAATATTTTATTCAGAATAGAACATAAATCACGGAACAAAAGTTTAAACTGAGAAAATGTATCATTTTAAGGGAAAAATATGTTGATTCAGAATTTCATGGTGTCAACAAATCCCAAAAAGTTGGGACAAGGCCATTTTCACCACTGTGTGGCATCTCCCTTCTTCTTACAACACTCAACAGACGTCTGGGGACCGAGGAGACCAGTTTCTCAAGTTTAGAAATAGGAATGCTCTCCCATTCTTGTCTAATACAGGCCTCTAACTGTTCAATCGTCTTGGGCCTTCTTTGTCGCACCTTCCTCTTTATGATGCGCCAAATGTTCTCTATAGGTGAAAGATCTGGACTGCAGACTGGCCATTTCAGTACCCGGATCCTTCTCCACGCAGCCATGATGTTGTGATTGATGCAGAATGTGGTCTGGCATTATCTTGTTGAAAAATGCAGGGTCTTCCTGAAAGAGATGACGCCTGGATGGGAGCATATGTTGTTCTAGAACCTGAATATATTTTTCTGCATTGATGGTGCCTTTCCAGACATGCAAGCTGCCCATGCCACACGCACTCATGCAACCCCATACCATCAGAGATGCAGGCTTCTGAACTGAGCGTTGATAACAACTTGGGTTGTCCTTGTCCTCTTTGGTCCGGATGACATGGCGCCCCAGATTTCCAAAAGAACTTTGAATCGTGACTCGCCTGACCACAGAACAGTCTTCCATTTTGCCACACTCCATTTTAAATGATCCCTGGCCCAGTGACAACGCCTGAGCTTGTGGATCTTGCTTAGAAATGGCTTCTTCTTTGCACTGTAGAGTTTCAGCTGGCAACGGCGGATGGCACGGTGGATTGTGTTCACTGACAATGGTTTCTGGAAGTATTCCTGAGCCCATTCTGTGATTTCCTTTACAGTAGCATTCCTGTTTGTGGTGCAGTGTCATTTAAGGGCCCGGAGATCACGGGCATCCAGTATGGTTTTACGGCCTTGACCCTTACGCACAGAGATTGTTCCAGATTCTCTGAATCTTCGGATGATGTTATGCACAGTTGATGATGATAGATGCAAAGTCTTTGCAATTTTTCGCTGGGTAACACCTTTCTGATATTGCTCCACTATCTTTCTGCAACATTGTGGGAATTGGTGATCCTCTACCCATCTTGGCTTCTGAGAGACACTGCCACTCTGAGAAGCTCTTTTTATACCCAATCATGTTGCCAATTGACCTAATTAGTGTTAATTGGTCTTCCAGCTCTTCGTTATGCTCAAATTTACTTTTTCCATCCTCTTATTGCTACTTGTCCCAACTTTTTTGGGATTTGTTGACACCGTGAAATTTTGAATCAACATATTTTTCCTTTAAAATGATACATTTACTAGGATTAAACATTTGATCTGTCATCTACGTTCTATTACAAATAAAATATTGACATTTGTCATCTCCACATCATTGCATTCAGTTTTTATTCACAATTTGTTTAGTGTCCCAACTTTTTTGGAATCCGGTTTGTATATATATATTGTGAACTTGACCCGGACACAGACAGGCGGACATCTTGTTAAAACACCACCACACATTTATTATACACAATATTTACAATAATAGGTCACTAAGACCCCAGTCCATTGGTCACAAAGACCTAGTCACGTGCACAAACCCCCAAACCAATCACAGTCCTGGCCACAATGCCTTGTCTTCGGGCCACCTCCACAGCTCCTCTTGCCTCGTCCTCCTTCCACCCGACTCTAGCCTCGAATGAATGGATACGGCCCCTTTTATAGAGGACCCGGATGAGCCCCAGGTGTTCCCGGCAATCTTCTGGCCACCCCAGCGTGGCGGAAGTGCCGGCTGTCCTCCTGGCTGCTCTCCGGGCGCCGTCATAAATCTTCCCCCCAGCACTTCCTGGTGTGGCGGAAGTGCTGGGGTAACAGGTCCCAAGGCACTGGGGCCTCCTGGCGGTGACCACGGGCCCCTACAGGGAAAGGCTTCCATGCCCTTGACCCGTGGCCCCCAAAGCAACCTGGAAGGCAAACCCCACGTGATCCAGGCAGGGCTCTGACCCTCTTCCGGTCCCTCCTGGCGTCCCGTCCGGGTCATGGCCCCTGGCATCCCTGACAATATATATATATATATATATATATATATATATATATATATATATATATATATATTGTGGAGCCAACCTGGACACAGGCAGGCGGACATGTTGTTTCAACCACCACACGTTTATTTACAACTATTTACAATAAATGAACTGGTCACACAGACCCCAGCCAATGGTCACTAAGACCCAATCACGTGTACAAAAACCCCCCAAATACTCAGTCCTGGCCACAAATGCCTCTCTTTGGGCCCCCTCTACACCTCTCCTGTGCTTTGTCCTTCCGCCTCCCGACTCCAGCCCTGAATGAATGGAGACGGCCCCTTTTATACAGTTCCCAGATGAGTACCAGGTGTTCCCGGCATTCCTCCCTTGGCCACGCCCCAGCATGGCGGAAGTGCCGACTGTCCTCCCGGCAGCTCTCCAGGTGTCTCCCAAAGTCTTCCCCCCAGCACTTGGGGGTGCCTCCTGGCGGTGACCACGGGCCCCTACAGGGTAGGGCCTCCATGCCCTCAGAACAACCAGGAAGGCGGCCCCCATGTGATCCAGGGTTGGCTTTGACCCTCTTGCGGTCCCTAAAGACGTCTCGGCCGGGTCATTGCCTCTGGCATCCCTGACAGTATATATATATATATATATACACACACATATTGACATATATATACACATATATATATATATACATATACATATATACATATATATAAATATACATATCTACATATATACTGTATATACACATACATATATACATATCTACATATACTGTATATATATATATACATTGTGAACGCTGGCCCGGACACAGACAGACGGAGAACATGGTTCCACCCAACACACTGTTTATTTACAATTATTATTTACAATAACTATAAATGGTCACTCAGACCCAGTTCGTGCACTCACAAAACCCCAGTGCCTCCAGCACCGATTCCCCCAATGTCCAGGCCACACAGTCCTGTCTTTCTCCTGGCCGCCTCCAGTCCTTCCGCTAGCTCCGTCCTCTTCCACCCGACTTCCGCTCTCAGTCCTTGGCCGCCAGTCTCCTCCTGGGAGCTTCGTCCTGCTCCCTCTCCCGACTCTAGCTCCCCGATTGCTGGGAGGCGGCGCCTTTTATTCCAGCCCGGATGTGCTCCAGGTGGCTGATGACGAACTTCCGGCAGCACTTCCTGGTGTGGCGGAAGTGCTGCCCTTTGCACTGGAAGCACTCCGGACGTCCCTGGCAGGTTCCTCCGCCATCTTGCAGAGTGTGGCGGAAGTAACTGTCTCCAGGTTCCATCCATCCATCCATTTTCCAACCCGCTGAATCCGAACACAGGGTCACGGGGGTCCGCTGGAGCCAATCCCAGCCAACACAGGGCACAAGGCAGGAACCAATCCTGGGCAGGGTGCCAACCCACCACAGGACACACACAAACACACCCACACACCCATAAATAATAATATTTAAATAATAATAACCAAAATTTCAACATAAAGTGCAGTTTTTCTTCTTAAAAAAATAAGTCAGAAACATAAAAGGTAATTTGACCAGCTTCATTTTTAAACTCTGAGTAACCTTAGCCAAAATTATTTTGTACATTAGGCTAAAACAGTGTGATCATTGAACATTTTGTAATTAAATGTAATTAGAATTACTAACGGTCACGGAAGTCCAATGATCCCCAATAAGAGCCACAAAGTCCGCTTTCTGTAATGCATCTAATTTTGCTTGCTTTTCAGTGTGCACAAAACCATGCTTTTATCAAGGCTTCCGTTGGGTAGTCTTTTGAAATGAAATTTGCCTCCGATCAGTCTTAGGAACATGCTTTATTCAGACTCTAACATTTTTGTAGCTCTGATGTGTGCATCAATGTAATCGATGTAACAGGAAATCATGCATTGACAAAAGTTCCCGTAACGTAGCGTAACATGATTCTGCATTAACTGCATATTTTTTCATACGTCTCAAACCAAGGGGATGCGAAGGTAAAATGAATCGACAAGCGCGTGTACATACTCAGTGCATCCATCGAACCTCGGATGTCGGCACTAGAGGCAAAGCCTCTACCATTGCGCCACAGCGTGTGGCTTGTCTTTTTGAGAGTATGTAGATCGGGATATATATATATATATATATATATATATATATATATATATATATATATATATATATATATATATATATATATATATATATATATATATATATATATACCTGAGTTTCACAGCGGAGAAGTAGTGTGTTATGAAAATTAGAAGTTATGAAAAAGAAAAGGGAACATTTTAAAAATAACGCAACATGATTGTCAATATACAGTGATTGTTTTGTGAGTGGTATGAGTGTTGCTGTCATCAAGGATTTGATTATCATTATTTCTTTCAATCAGGTTCGTATTTGTAGGATGTTACATTCCGTGTTTGTCAATCGTTGTAAAGATAACAGGTTTCATTCATCGATTCGTTTCTTACTGCATCAATAAACAGCTCGTCTTCCTCTTTATCTGAGACGTGACACACTGCATGCACGGGTTTTTTTTACACTGTCTTCCTTTAGCGGGAAATTGACTTTTTCCACCGTATGCTTTGTTTCCGCAGTAGCTGCACTTATGAATATGCTTGTATATATCAGACGCTTCATATTTTTTTGCTGCCTTCTCAATTGTGTAATTCGGTTTTTGTTCAGCACTCTTTGGAACTGTTGCTTTTGTCTGTGCACGCGTCAATTCACGTGAGCGCCGGTGTACATGCATCGAAGTTTCCCAGCTGTGCAGGTGCCATCTCGTGCGATGTCCACGGCTGTATTTAATGTTAGCTAAGACCCGGCACTTAAAAGTTTCTCTCGCAGTTTTGCTGAGTTTGTGCCAAACACCACCCTGACCATCTCATCTTCCTCTGCATAAGCACAGTCCTTCACCCGTGAATATTTAGCGGCAGTGTTTCTATTGGATTGCCGCTGACGGACGGCCTTATATGGGCAGGCACTAAATTACGTGGGAGGCATAACTCCGCTTCCCACGGGCATCGAGCAGAAGTCTATTATAGTATATGGATGAAAAAATAGGTTCCAGTTATGACTATTACGCATAGAATTTCGAAATGAAACCTGCCCAACTTTTGTAAGTAAGCTGTAAGGAATGAGCCTGCCAAATTTCAGCCTTCTACCTACACGGGAAGTTGGAGAATTAGTGATGAGTCAGTAAGTCAGTGAGTGAGTGAGTGAGTGAGTCAGTGAGGGCTTTGCCTTTTCTTAGTATAGATATACTGTATATGGCTGTATGAGTCACAAAGACAGAATGAGTCCCAAAAATAGTTGGGATGCCAACGCGGCCAACTCTATTTAATTTCAAAAGCAACAGGGGTGCGGTGGTGCTCATACATAAAGGATGCTGGCAGTCACCTCCAGTTCACCCTCTGGTGGTCGTTCTGAGTCTCAACTGGATACAACATGCATACAAGACCGCAAGATCATCCCCCACCCTACCCAGAAGGGGGTGGGTTAGGGTTGATTTCACCCTACAGTATTTTTAGTCGACCAATGAGAAACGTGTGCCAAGTTTCATGAAAATCACTCCAGCTCTTCGGAAGTGATGCTGGAACATACATACACACAAACACATACATTGACTTATATATACATAGATTTCATGTTAAGTAACTGGTGATTTGGTTGGCCAAAACATGCTTGGGAACTTTTGATTTAAATTTGGTAATTATTTCAATATTGTTAATAAATTCACCTAATCTATGAACTAGTATTGGTTACATCGCACTTTTCAATTCTTAATAATAGTTAAACTAAAATACAATTTGCTCAATAAAAAGTCACCTCTGTAAATGGTGCTGCTTCTTTTGGAAGAACTTTATCAAAGACTTTCTCGTATGTGCTCATTTTTATTGACTGAGATATGTTTTCCTGCTTCTCCACCCAGAGTTGCTTCAGCTGCGTGTTTGGTGGTCCTCTTCCAGGTACAGCCTACACTAGGCCTCTGTCATTCCCAAATACTTTTTTCTACTTTTTTCTTCTTCCATTGTGTTTTGGATCATTCCCCTGATATATGTTTTTGCATATATCATCTGGCAATGATTTTAACACTGTATATGCATTATGTTCATTGTTTGTATTGCACCTGTACCTGTATTTTTCATTATTGTCACTAGTTTGTTGGAGACATGAAATGAAGTATTTCATTGTTCTCTGTACATATGATTATACATTTGAATTTGAACTTGAGTAAAGGTACTTTTTTGTTTCAGGCTCTTATTAATGAAAGATGACATCCTCTGTAAATTCTATAGGATATTGTGGACTCAGTGATAGCATCCAGGTTTTGAAGAAGAGTAGCTTCCAATGTTTAGAGCAATCCCTGGGGGTTAACTCTAGTTATGATTTATTAATGCACAATGCAAAATACAAAGATAAAAAGTTAAATGCAAATGATATCTAATAAAATACTTTAGCTCAAGGGTTCTCAAAGTTGGTCTTGGAGGCCCACTATGGTTTCAGGTTTTTGTTTCAACCAAATTCATAATCAGTGACAACAACTGATAGCACTGATCTCATTTAATTAGCTGTTTTTTTCTCTTCTCTTAATCTACATTCAGAAAAGCACAACAACATGATCTTTACATGTATAAGACATCTAGAAAAAATTCTATTTTGGCTATAGATTTAAATGCTTAGCTCTCTTTTGTTGATTTCATTATGTTTTTCCCTTTCTCTGTGCAGTTTGCACTCTTCATTGTGTCTTAATAATGACAATTAAAAACAAGCAGAGCAGACAACTGCAACAACTTTAGTGTTAGACCCACTAATTAGAAAATAATGGATTAATTAAACAGAACATCTGGAAAAGTAGAATGAAAATCAAGATGAAAATGTTGTTAAAAAGAAAAAAATACTTCTAAGTATATTTTAATGTTTTTTTTGTTTGTTTGTTTTGCAAACTTATTTTTCTAATTTATATATTGTTCCCAGAACCCAGAATCTGGGAAATAGCAGTTCACTTAATTAGCCCAGGAATCCAATTGAAAACCGAAACTGGTTGGAACATTAACCTGCAGCCACCGTGTGTCCCCAAGGCCGAGTTTGAGAACCCCAGTTTTAGCTTGTTGCTCTTTCTAACTATTGGCTTCTGTAATACAGCTAAAATGTAAGTAACAAAGCAAATGATACTGTTACATTTAGCAGTGATAGCATAGATTCAGACCTTCCTTTTTTGTCATCAAGTTGACTGAATAAATCATATCTTTCTGGGTTTATATTTAGTACATTTTAAAAAAAGTGTTCAGGAACTCGTACTTGGATACAAGTATTAGAAACTCCTACGTGTGTACATATGATACTTTTTCTATACTCTTAAATACTTTTTGTCCTAAAAGGACATTCCATTCTGTGGTGCTGTAATACTTCTCTTGTTCATTTTACATTTAATAATCCATAACACATATTATTAAGATATTCATTTCTTGGCATAATTAATGTTTCCTTTATCTAAGCTTCAGGCTTACAATTATCTTAAAAAGCATACCTATTTTTAAATAACCAGCTAATTATTTCAGACCATGATACTTGGGTATGTTTTAACTGCAGCACACAAAAGAGGGACTTGCGTTCCTTTTTTTAACTAAATTATGTGTCCCTTTGTCCAGAGAATTATTTAGTATTTAAATCTTTAATACTTACCCCACCATCTTTTACAGATAGCTTTGATTCCAATTTCCAGAGTACTACTCCAAACTTGTTTATAACATCAAGATTTTCCCTAGCAAATGCCTATCCTGCCTTTTTTTTAAGAGTAGTAGCTTCTTCCTTCATTCCTTCTTGACCTGCTATGTAGTTCCAGTTTTTTCGTTTGCTTTCTGATTGTTAATGCAAACAGCCTATAGATATTAATTTGTAATCTTTTGAAGTTAAGTCCTTCGATACTTCATATGAGCATCTTTCCTCAGAGCAATCACAGAGGTAAACTTAATTCATCATGGCATGACGTATTAACATTCATCTGTGTGTTTAAGAACAAACTAGTTCAAGATTTTTATTTATGTTATGTTATAATTTATGCCCCTCAAGCTACCCTTTGCTGAATTGTTAGTCATTTTCACTTGAGACAAATTGTAATCAATTTTGAAAATGATTTATTTAAGACTAGCTACTTTTTCCACTCCTAGAAAGTACACTTTCTCTTTGCTTGTTTCTTCCTTAATGCACAGCTTTGTTTTTCCAAGCCACAGGTTTTGTGCATATACAGTAACTTTTGGCCATGGCTCAGGGTTGGAGTGAGTGGCAAGACGTAATACAGCATGATCTGTCGGCAGAGAAGTAGCAGGATTTGACAGCAGTGTGATAGCTACCACACTGGCCTTTCAATCAAGAATTACTGGTTTGATTACCATCTATCATGTTTACCTTTTTCATTAATTAGGCCCTCAAAAAGGGAAACTGGCCATACAAATATAAGTTCAATAATACTGTCACAAATGCCCCCAACAGAAATTCTCAGAGGAACACAAAAAGGCACAAATTGATATTTGGAGGCCTATTAATCCTTTTAGTCATTATGGTACTGAAGTTTCATTATACCAAGCAACAACCAGACCAACTTGACTAATTTTTTAAGGGTAGTAAAATGAAGGACACTTTACTCTTACATTTTACGAAAAGACTGAATAAATTGTGACATCTCTATACCAACATAGAAACATACACTAAGTGCCTCTTCTGCTAAAGGTAGCGGAAATAGTTTAAATCAGGATCAGAAGATGAAATGTGCCAAGAAACACATTAAATTCTTAAGCCAATACATTAAGCCAATCATTCACCAAAAAAAAACCCAAAATCATAAACAAAATAATGCTACCAAAGAATTGGGCATCATGGAAGTTAATGTAGAAAAGCAGAGCACTAATCTTAAGCACATTCGCAATGAACTTCAAGAGACCATGGTCCCCTGACAATAATGAGCAGGTGGCCCCATCTTTTGGGAGACCACCCATAAAACACACTGAATACAAAAAAAGATACATCAAACTAAATGACCAACAATAGTAATATTCATGAATGAATCAGGGTGGCACGGTGGCACAGTTGGTTCGCTTCCCGAGTCCGCCCTGCGTGGAGTTTTCATGTTCTCCCCGTGTCTGCGTGGGTTTCCTCTGGGTACTCCAGTTTCCTCCCACAGTCCAAAGACATACAGTTTAGGTGAATTGGTGATTCTAAATTGTCCCTAGTGTGTGCTTAGTGTGTGCGTGTGTGTGTGTGTCCTGCGGTGTCCTGTGGTGGGCTGGCGCCCTGCCCAGGGTTTCTTCCCTACCTTGTGCCCTGTGTTGGCTGGGATTGGCTCCAGCAGAACCCCGTGACCCTGTAGTTAGGATATAGCGGATTGGATAATGGATGGATGAATGAATCAGAAATGAACAACAATGACATAAAAACAGCATCTGAACCTGAGCTATAGGAGGAACCCTGACTGAAATACAACACAGATAAGGAGGGCATGAATAATGTAACCATTATACTGTAACATTGCTGATGACATGTGTTCTGTCCTCCAACCCATAGTGAAACCATTACAACAGTAATCACTGAATGTGTCCATAAAAAACAAAATGGAGTTTGAAAAAGATGCAAATAATTTCTAACAATATTAAATTGAAAGTGAAAGAGAAAACGTACATCACAATTTAATTCAACATCCAAAAAACATAATATTTAAATAATGATTTACAAATATACCACTAAAAAGTTAAAATAGTGTGACACCGGTTGGGGGTAGGGTGTGTCAGCCACCCAACCCGACACAGATAGGTGCAGGAGGCACACTTATAAAATACATGTGACTTTATTTACTTTTCTTCCTTTGTGGGAAATGCCTTCCCCATTCCCACAAGTCAAACACAGTTTCAGTAAGCACAATCACACAATATATCAATTCTTTTCTTTCTCTTTCTCCTCCATTCCTCCTCAGCAAGCTTCATCTCCCTCCTCCCGACTCTGGCTCCCCGAGTAGTGTCTGCTGGTTCCTTTTATATGTTACTCGGAAGTGCTCCAGGTGCCTGATTACCTACTTCAGGCAGTACTTCCGGTTGTGGTGAAAGAACCACCCAAGGGTTTAATTTTTTAGCTGTATTTTACAAAGGGCAGTAATGTCTCCTGACTTCTGCAGTTGGTGCTTACACAAATCTCATCTTTCTTGATAATGATTGAGCAACTTAGGTTATTTGCAAGAAATCATAAAATGATTTGGATTCAAAAACACTTTGAAAATACATAAATTCAGAGCAAAACGAAAAAGAAAAACTTATGAATAAAGAAACATTAAAAAAATGCAGTATTGGGAAATAAAAACGTATATGCTATAAACAGCTGTGGAGAATGGCTGGCTGTTTATCCCGGCCAATACCCCCAAGCCACCAGGTGGAGCCCTCCTTGCAGTATGGAGGTCCCCAGAAGACCAGCAGGGCATCATGGACAATGTAGTTTTTATGCGCAGCCCTGCTGGATGCCATGGGGGCCACTAGGGGATGCTGCAGGGAGGAACAATGGCTATTTTTCATACGACCCGGAGGTTCGTCATAGGAAAAGAGACGGGCTTCGGGGTTTGAAGAAAAGAACTTGTACCTGACCCGGAAGTGATTGAGAGTCACATGGACTGGGGATTAGGAGCACCTTCGGGTTAGGGAATATAAAAGGACTGTGAGAGCTTCCAGATGGCGAGCTGAGCTGGGTGGAAGGGTGGCAACGCGTCTGGGAGTGGAGGATTGTTAATTATTGTGATTATTGAGTATTTATATGAGTATAGTGGAGGAAAGGGTGTTTTGTACACTGTGGAGAATAAATAAAGTCATTATTGGGACTTTTACCTGGTGTCTGGAGTCGTTCAAGGGAGCGAGAGCGCCCCTTATCTACCACACAGCATATGGTTTAATTTGAGGAAAATTCCTACAGTATGTAATTACTCTGTTCAAAAAGAGCATTTATATCTTCTTAATCCAGTTCAGAGACATAGGTACCAGAGTCCACACCATCTTCGTCAGGTGCAGAGCAGGAACCAATCTTATTTATAAAGCTTTGTTTGAATTTGAGTGTGAAAATAGCTGTCTGGCAAATGTAATGATATGGTTGCTGTTACAATGAATATTTCAGGCAATATGAAAAACTGAGGGGTCAGCCAGTTACCTTACCAACACCCCAGCTACCACTTACAGTATCATCACATCTGCCAAAGATAGTTTGCCTCAAAATGAATTAATCATAAGTTGAACTAAGTGACTGAGCCACAATGTTTGTAGCATCACAGATGATTTGTACGTTAATGGAATTTCACTGCTTACGGATAACAAAAGTAGCTTCTTTCTCGCTTGATCCTCTTATTGCAGTATGAGTGCAGTAATTTACTCTGATTACATTATGAGAACCAGACACTGCTGCAGATTGCCATTTTATGTTCCCAAAAACATGTTATGTTTTATATATGTCCACACACACCATCCAAAAACTGGATGTGTAGCGCGTCACCAGTCAGTTAATGGCTTCTAGCACAGCGGGCATGACGTTGTGAAGCTTGATTGAAATGTTCCTGATCCTGGTCTGTTCCCTGAGATGTGACAGCAGGTAGCCGATATAAACTGACGAAAAACCAAAAAAGTTCTTCAGTGGAAATATGTAGCACTGGCCCTCCTAAAATGAAAAATAAAATACAGTCTGTACATCATAATTATCACTTTTGAGGTGTAATATGTTTTTCAGGTCAATACACACTCTAATAACAGCTTGGTGATATTTATTATTATGTGTCTCAGTTGTCATTTAGCATGTTTGTCTATATTTCCCTACCCGATCAAGGGTGTTAACCTTCCCATTTTGTCCAAAGTGTTGCATACGCATGGATCAGAATTGCAGCAAATATACACATGTTCCCCAATTAGTTTTTCTTTTATAAATCCCAACAACTGTATGGGATATTGTGCACATTTCAAGCCTTATTTTGCGCATGCACAAGCTTTATAAATGAGGCCCATGGAGAGAGCACCAATCAACAAACATAAAAATGAATTAAATAAAAAAATAATTTGTGACTCTGCATTACTTTTTTTTATATATATTTTTATTGAATTTACTTAGAAAAAGATAACATTCCATACAGTCAAGAGAAATTTAACAAATCAAAGCAAAATTCAAGCCCCACTGACTCCTCATTACCATTCTTTGCACTGCTCTTTTATGACATTGGTAGCTTAACCCTGAATACTTTGACTGCAGCTTCTGTTGTTGAAAGCACCCTTTAATTTTTTTATGCTAAAGGTAGTCTGCATCAAATATCACTTCTCTACCACTAGAGGTCACAGCTCTATTTACTATCCTCAAAACGGCATGCCTTGTTATCTTTATATACCATATAATAAGCTACTATGGCTATTCATTTCTCTGTCCAGGATTTTAAATCACCTGTAGCTCGTAAACTCTTTGACCTATTGACCTGAAATTTGGTACACATATACTACGTGATGTCTACTATCTTCTTTTGTGGGTGATGATTGACCTCCAAGGTTATTTTTCTTTTTCTTTTTATTTTATTGTATTGCAGAATCAACTCTCGGCAGCGGCCAGCAGAGTGGTCCTGCAGCGCATGCGTATGGGCACTGTTCTCATCTCTACCACCTTCACCGTCACTTCCCCTACCTCTTCATGAAAAATTAAAGAAAGCATACTAAGTACAGTAATTGCAATACAAACACTGACTTAATCAGTTTTAATGTGAAAAGATGCCAATGAAAGAAAAGAAGAAGTGGGCCGCTAGGGTGGAGAAAAGAAGAGCTGCTCAGGAAGCAGCAAATGCATCAACCTCTGAGCAAACAAATGCTAAATGTACAGAGATAAGAGTATGAAAACTATGAATGCTCAAGTCAAGTGTATTCACTGCACGTTATCATACAGTGCGCCGTTACTGGTTATAATATAAATGCTGTAACTCAGTATTTTTGTTATTTTGGTTAATCTCTTCTACTTTTCACTTAGTAACACTTTTTTTTTATTTGAGTTTACATTTTCATACTGCAGTACCCATTTACACACTTTAAGCACTGTAGATATGTACAGTCTGAAAATTGTAGGTAAATGTATCATATGAACATTTGCACCACATTGTATGGAATTTGTTACTCAGGATATATTATGATTTTTTTTCTAGTGTCTCCACAATTTAAGATTAACGTTTGTTGTGGTGTGCAAAATCTATAAATTTTGATCTATATTTTCATTATATTTTGCTCAAGACAAAAAACAAGATGAACCTAAATACAGGACACTTGCATGGGTAGTTTAACATCAAGGCAATCTGTTTTCCTGAATTGTACCAATATCAATCACAGTACCATTTGGTTGAAATGAGCAGGAATTCAATAAATGCCTCAAGCTATATTGATGATTTTATCACCTGTGAAGGGAAGAGCACCAGAACTAAATTGGTTTACAGCTTGAGACAAAACATCAAAAATTTTATTTCTTGGGAAAACTGATGTATTCAAATAGATTGAAGAGTATAAGTGAATACCTTCATCATATTGACAGACAGCCATCCAGAATATCTAACAATCACATGTTGCAAAACCCACACGTAAAATTTTATAATAAATATGCCTCGTCTGAAAGGCAACAAAAGAAGAAGAGGAAACAGCGATGACAGAAGAGCAACGCCAGAAGAGGGCGCCAGCAACGTGTGGCCATTTTCATCTGATCGTCAACAAAGCATCTCATGAACAAGTTCAAGTGCTAGAGAACAAGCTTTGACATCTTTACTATTTTGTAAGTTTTTCCTAAAGACTATATCCAGACTTTACTATCAATCTATTATTGATTTCTATTATTCCTTGTTCTATTTGGTATTATTATTCATGTAATAAATACCACGCTGCTTTAAACTTTCTATACTTTGTCTTCATATTTAGAGTGATTGAGTTAATAAGGACATTTTTATTAAGAGCACCTGCAGCAGTCAGATGTTTGCCATACACTCTGATCTGCACTGTTAATTATGGCTGAAGTTGAGAGTGCCACCTAATAGTAGGGAACAATACGTAAAGTAAGGCATTCTTGATATACAAAGTAAATTCTTGATATAGCCAAGAATGTTGAGCCTTTGTGTGTTAGAATATATTCCTAGAGACCAAAGTAATATTTAGGTCTGAGATATATTTAAAGCATTGTATTTGTTTGTGCCGATAATAAGTAAGTCTCTTGAAGTGTTAAGAGAATGACAAGTTGTGTATGTGCTATTCATAAGGCACTTGTGTGGTTTTGAAGTGCTAGAGATTAACCAGCTGTGTGTGTGTCATTCATAGGGCACTGTTGTGGTTAGGGTCTCTGTGTATGTGTGTGTGTTAATCTTAAGGGAGAACAGTAGACCAACCTGGTAACAAACATGATGAGTACACTTATCCTTGAAGATAACAGGTGTGGCGAGTGGCTGGAGGGGGTCCGTGGTCACCGGCAGGGGGCGCACCAATGCCTGAGGAGCCCTGGCCCTCAGCACTTCCGCCACACCCAGAAGTGATAGGGGGAAGAAGACCAGGGACACCCAGAGTGCCTACAGGTTCACAGCCGGCACTTCCGCCACACTGGGGAGTGCCGACGGAAGATTATCGGGAGGCACCTGGAGCACGTTCGGGTAGGGATAAAAGGGGCTGCCTCTCTCCATTCGTTGGCTTGAGTTGGGAGCGGAGAAGGACAGAGCTCGGGAGGAGAGGAAAGGAGGCGGCCTAAAGAGAGTGAGGCATTTTGTTAAGGCCTAGACTTTGGGGGAGTTTTGGGGTTGTGTGTGTTTCACTTGTAAATAGCATTTGTAAATAAACATGTGTTGGGTGTTCAAATGATGTCTGCCTGTCTGTGTCCGGGCCACCTACCACATAGGTAAAGGATAAATAGAAGGAAATATCATGATAACATAGCATTGTAAGTAGAAGAGTTTTCATCCACCCCCTTTAGTTCAGTTATTGCATTAGGGCCATGATGAAGCTGGCCAGTTCAATTACATTTAATTCAGATACTATTTGTAAAGCACTCTTCACTAGGTGCAGGCACAGAGTACTGTGACAGGTTTACAAGTAGTTACAGTCATATGAAAAAGTTTGGGAAACCCTCTCAGCCTGCATAATAATTTACTCTACTTTCAACAAAAAAGATAACAGTGGTATGTCTTTCATTTCCTAGGAACATCTGAGTACTGGGGTGTTTTTCGAACAAAGATTTTTATTGAAGCAGTATTTAGTGGTATAAAATTAAATCAAATGTGAAAAATTGGCTGTGCAAAAATTTGGGTACCCTTGTAATTTTGCTGATTTGAATGCTTGTAACTGCTCAATACTGATTACTTGCAACACCAAATTGGTTGGATTAGCTTGTTAAGCCTTGAACTTCATAGACAGGTGTGTCCAATCATGAGAAAAGATATTTAAACCCTGCAAGGCCCACTGTTGTAAAATTACTACATTACCTTTAGCTCTACCTGTAAATGTTTTTTTTTTTTAAATGACCACATTTACATAGTCATTGAGTCATATTGTTTAGCCTTGCAATGCTATTGGATAGTAAATATGTATATGTGCCTGGCCATTTGGTCATGAACTCATTCAACCTGCAACCGCTCCTTGAAGCTCATCCCCTTGTTTTACTGGACTGGATATAACAAGATTCAAGTAAGTAAAATGCATGAAATATTTTTTATGTGTTCATTACAATGTCTAGGAGCATGTCGATACTAAGTTACTGTGGAATATTTTCATCAAATTAGATTTTGAGCTTATTATGTCCATGTTGTAATTCTACAACATTGGGTGAGGTTGGTAGTCAAAGTAGCATATGCACCTTACATATTGCATGGGGAATTTACACTTCATATTCACATATGGAAATAAAAAAACTAGAATAGAATAATAGATATGCAATGTCTATGGTGATTCCAAAGTTCTGCATGTAATTTCTTTGTTATAATTTGGAGATTTGACCTACCTGGCTGGAGTTTTGGACTTTGAATTACATAAAGGAATGCATTCCTTCTAGTTGCTTGAAGCTCTTTCTGTAGCAGTATTTAAAAATCTATATATTATTTTAAAAAATTTAGATCCTGGGATTTTTTCTGGACTTGTTTGTTTGCCCAAACAGCTACTTGTTGCATTAGGCAGAAACAAGTTGTGAATGTTCAGGAATGTTTAGGGGGGGATGGCTCCTGCATTGCTTAGGGAAAGGTGATAATGTTCTTGAATGGGGGATCTAAGTGGTCTGGGCGGTTGCATGCAATCCTTTTATTATGGTAAGTAGTGATCATAATAGGTTAGCCAGACAGTATTGTGTGTCCTCAATGTAATGTGTAAATAGGATTTGGATTATTTACATTGAAATTATATACCCGGTGTACTATACTCTATACTTACTATTTTTTCCATTTCAGAATGCCACTAGCAAAGAAAGGTCTTGTATACAGTGTGCAGGATGAGATTGCTGCCGTCCAAAATGCCAGATGCCAGTGAAGTGAACAAAAAAAATCAACATCCCACTGACTGTGATCATGTTGACGTCGAGCCAACTGAACTAAGCCAACCCAACAAAAAGAGCATGTCCCGTGACAGGTATCACTGGCTGAAAAAGGAATTTATCAGTCCCAGTACTGATTTTTCTGGTACAGATGTCACTGATGCTGCTGTTTCCCTCCACACACCACTGGAGTACTTCCAGAGGTTTGTCTCAGAAGACATGATTCTGACTCTGGCAAAAAACATGAATGAGTACAGCTTTCAAAAGACTGGAACATCTATAAACACCAACACAAAGGAAATTGAGCAGGTGATTGGCATGTACTTGAAGATGGGCCTAGTGCAAATGTCTGGAGTCCGAATGTATTGGGAGGCAGACACGCGGTACACCCCTGTTTCCGATGTGATGTCACGCAACAGATTTCAATCTCTGTTGACATCATTACATTTCACAAACAACTTGACAGTGTCGGAGACAGGAAAGAAAGATAAACTCTGGCTTGATTGATTCAGAGATAAATGCCTGCAGGTGGTACCAGAAGAGCACAACTCTGTGGATGAGATGATGATTCCTTTCAAGGGGAAATTCAGCTGCATCAAGCAATATATGAGAGGCAAGCCCCACCCATGGGGGTTCAAACTGTGGGTAAGAACTGGCATCTCTGGCATGCTCTAACATGTAACCTTGAAGATGAGAAGAGCTTGAAGAAAAAGGGGAGAGGAAGCTTTGATGCCAGAGTGGAGGGGAACCACAACATCTGTGCTGTCAAATGGTGTGACAACAGGTGGGTTACACTTGTGTCAACCTTTGCTGGCCCAGAGCCTGTGCAAAAAATTCAACGCTGGGACAAACCCACCAGAACCTACACTGAAGTTGAAAGGCCTTACATTGTGGGTATCTACAATAAATACATGGGAGGTGTGGATTTGTTGGACTCATTTGCAGCAAAATATAAAGTTCCCTATAAAATCACGCCGCTGGTATATATACATCTTCTGGCATACCATTATCCTTGCTGTGATCAACACCTGGCTCCTCTACAAGCGGGACTGCAAAGCTCTCAGCATTCCTAAGAAGGAGATTTTGAACAGGAGACAGTTTCAGGCGCAACTCGCATCTTCTCTTATATTGATTAATGCTGCTGCCAACAGACTAAAGAGAGGGTGACCATCGTCAGGCAATAAGAGCCCAGAAACATCAAGGAGCCCTTTGTGCAGAAGAGGCCATTTTCAGGTGATGGGAGTCCAGCAAATAGGATCTAAGCCAAGAGGTCATCTGTGCATCCTCCACCGGATGTGCGCAAGGACATTATTGCACATTTCCCCGTGAAAACAAAGAGAGGATGCTGCAGACACTGTGGTAAAGGATATACCAACACGCTGTGCAGCAAGTGCAATGTCCGTCTCCGCTTTTCAGATGACAAGAACTGTTTTTGGGACTATCACTGCAAATGAATAGTCATTGGTTATAGACAGTCTTCATTAAGTTTACTAAATACAATTTTATCCTGTTTTCTAAATTATGATTATCAATAAATCATAATTGATAAAAATGCAAATGTTGTTCAATTATCATTCATAATATATAGTCTTATGGTGGTACATGAGCAGTAAAACTTGCAATTAAACCCTTAAGTGTTGTGACAGATTAAGGGCTTGCTCGCACCCTTGCACCCTCAGACACCACGTCAGACACCAGGTAAAAGTCCAATAGTGATATTTATTATAACAATAATGTGCACAAAGCACTCTCCATTCCCAAATACTCCAATAACAATACAATAAACCAATAATAATCCTCCACTCTCCCAGACGCTTAGCCACCCTGCCTCCCAACTCAGCTCATTGCCTGGGAGTTCCCACAGTCCTTTTATATTCCCCGACCCGGAAGTGTTCCCAATTCAACAGTCCAGAAGTCCTTATTCCTTCCGGGTCAGGGTAAACAATGCTTATTCTCACTCCGGAAGCCCGTCGCTCTTCCTATGACAAACTTCCGGGTCATAGGGCACGAAGAACTCTTTGGTCCTCCCTGCAGCTCCCTCTCATGGCCCCCATGGCATCCAGCAGGGCGGTGCATAAAAACTCCATTGTCCATGACGCCCTGCTGGTCTTCTGGGGACCTCCATGCTGCAAGGAGGGCTCCACCTGGCAGCTTGGGGGTATTGGCCGGGGTACATGGCCGGTCATATCTTACAGTGTTTATATTTGTTTAGAGAGTGTGAGTAAATGTGGAAGTTCTGCTCCCAAATGGCCCAATGTTGCAATATTACAACATATCCCTAAAAATTAACTAAAACAAAAAAAAAATTTTAAACTATTTCATTTCAGCATCAGAGGTCTCCTACAACAACATCTGGAAGGAGAAAAAAAAATTGCTCATTTTTATTAATATTTGAGTTTTACAGGGTTTTAAGGTATCAATTGCAAGTTGTGCTTCCCTTTGACTCTCCTCTGAAGAGTGACAGCATGGGATCCTCAAAGCAACTCTCAAAAGATCTGAAAACAAAGATTGTTGAGTATCATGGTTTAGGGGAAGGCTACAAAAAGTATCTCAGAGGTTTAAACTGTCAGTTTCAAATGTAAGGAATGGAATCAGGAAATGGAAGGCCACAGACACAGTTGCTATTAAACCCAGGTCTGGCAGGCATAGAAAAATACAGGAGTGGCATATGCGTAGGATTGTGAGAATGGTTACTGACACCCCACAGATCACCTCCAAAGACCTGCAAGAACATCTTGCTGCAGATGGTGTATCTGTACATCGTTCTACAATTCAGCACAATTTGCACAAAGAACATCTGTATGGCAGGGTGATGAGAAAGAGGCCCTTTCTGCACACACCACAAACAGAGTCACTTGTTGTATGCAAATGATCATTTAGACAAGCCAGATTCATTTTGGAACAAAGTGCTTTGGACTGATGAGACAAAAATTGAGTTATTTGGTCATAACCACAAGTATTTTGCATGGCAGAAGAAGAACGCCGCAATCCAAGAAAAATACCTGCTACCTCCTGTCAAATTTGGTAGAGGTTCCATCATGCTGTGGGGCTGTGTGGTTTGTTCAAGGACTGGGGCCCTTGTTAAAGTCGAGGGTCAGATGAATTCAACCCAATATCAACAAATTCTTCAGGATAATGTTCAAGCATCAGTCACAAAGTTGAAGTTATGCAGGGGTTGGATAATCCAACAAGACAATGACCCAAAACACAGTTTGAAATCTACAAAGGCATTCATGCAGAGCGAGAAGTACAACATTCTGGAATGGCTGACACAGTCCCCTGATTTGAATATCATCGAAAATCTATGAGATGATTTGAAGCAGGCTGTCCATGCTTGGAAGCCATCAAATTTAACTGACCTGGAGAGATTTTGTATGGAAGAATGGTCAAAAATACCTCCATCCAGAATCCAGACACTTATCAAAGGATATAGGAGGCATCTAGAGGCTGTTATATTTGCAAAAGGAGGCTCAACTAAATATTGATGTAACATCTCTGTTGGGGTGCCCAAATGTATGCACCTGTCTAATTTTGTTATGATGCCTATTGCATATTTTCTGTTAATCCAATAAACTTAATGTCACTGCTGAAATACTACTGTTTCCATAAGGCATGTCATATATTAAAAGGAAGTTGCTACTTTGAAAGTGGGTTGAAGGCAGTCAAAGAGCCTAAAGGTGAGTGAAATATCACGAGACAGAGGGTCAACACTGTGGTACTTACCTGAATCTCTTTTCATCAACAGAAAATCAGAGGAAAAATAATTACCTCCACTTCCAGGCTCAAAATGGCCACAATGATGTCACTTCCAGTCAGCCACGATGACATCACTTCCGGCTCTAACAACAACAACAACAACATTTATTTATATAGCACATTTTCATACAAACAGTAGCTCAAAGTGTTTACATATTAAAGAATAGAAAAATGAAAGACACAATTATAAAACAAAATAAATCAACATTAATTAACATCGAATAAGAGTAAGGTTCAATGGCCAGGGGGGACAGAAAAAACAAAAAAACTCCAGACGGCTGGAGAAAAATAAAATCTGTAGGGATTCCAGACCATGAGACCGCCCAGTCCCTCTGGGCAATCTACCTAACATAAATGAAACAGTCCTCTTTGGATTTAGGATTCTCACGGAAGGGCTTGATGATGATGATGGTCACGTAGACTTCTGCCTTTTAATCCGTCCATCATTGTTGGAGCATCATGAAGCTTTGAGTAGGTGCGCCACCACCACAAAGAAACCGGAAAAAGAAACAGAAAAGAGAGTAGGGGTCAGTACCGATTTTAGAGCCACCATGAATAGTTATTTTGAGGAAATTGAACATATAGAGTATCAGGATTAAGTTAAATTAAGATTAAAATGAAGTTATAAAAGGCCATGTTAAAGTAATGTGTTTTCAGCAGTGTTTTAAAGTGCTCTACTGTATCAGCCTGGCGAATTCCTATTGGCAGGCTATTCCAGATTTTAGGTGCATAGCAGCAGAAGGCCGCCTCACCACTTCTTTTAAGTTTTGTTCTTGGAATTCTAAGGAGACACTCATTTGAGGATCTGAGGTTACGATTTGGAATATAAGGTGTCAGACATTCCGATATATAAGATGGGGCAAGATTATTTAAGGCTTTATAAACCATAAGCAGAATTTTAAAGTCAATTCTGAATGACACAGGTAACCAGTGTAGTGACATTAAAACTGGAGAAATGTGTTCTGATTTTCTTTTCCTAGTTAGGATTCTAGCAGCTGCATTCTGCACTAGTTGCAAACGATTTATATCTTTTTTGGGTAGTCCTGAGAGGAGTGCATTACAGTAATCTAGTCGACTGAAAACAAACGCGTGAACTAATTTCTCAGCATCTTTCAGTGATATAAGAGGTCTAACTTTACTTATGTTTCTTAAGTGAAAAAATGCTGTCCTAATGATCTGATTAATATGTGATTTAAAATTCAGATTACAGTCAACAATCACCCCTAAGCTTTTTACCTCCGTCTTGACTTTTAATCCTAATGTATCCAGTTTATTTCTAATAGCCTCATTGTATCCATTATTGCTGATCACTAAAATTTCAGTTTTCTCTTTATTTAACTTGAGAAAATTACTATTCATCCATTCTGAGATACTAGTCAGACATTCTGTTAGTGAATCAATAGAATCAGGGTCATCAGGTGCTATTGATAAGTACAGCTGTGTGTCATCAGCATAGCTGTGGTAGCTCACGTTGTGCCCTGAGATAATCTGACCTAACGGAAGCATGTAGATTGAGAATAACAGCGGACCCAGGATAGAGCCTTGTGGAACACCATATTGGATATCATGTGTCTTCGAGTTGTAATTCCCACAACTAACAAAGAATTTTATCCCTGTCAGGTAGGATTCAAACCAATTTAAGACACTGCCAGAGAGGCCCACCCATTGACTAAGGCGATTTCTAAGAATGTTGTGATCAATGGTGTCAAATGCAGCACTCAGATCTAAGAGGATGAGAACAGATAAATGGCCTCTGTCTGCATTCACCGCAAGTCATTTACTACTTTAACGAGTGCAGTTTCTGTGCTGTGATTTGTTCTAAAACCGACTGAAATTTATCAAGAATAGCATGTTTATTTAGGTGGTCATTTAACTGCATAATGACTGCCTTCTCCAGAACTTTACTTAAGAAAGGCAGGTTAGAGATGGGTCTAAAATTTTCAAGAGCTGAGGGGTCAAGATTATGTTTCTTAAGTAGGGGTTTAACTACAGCAGTCTTAAGACAGTCTGGGAAGACCCCAGTATCTAGTGACGAATTTACTATGTCAAGAACATTATCAATTAGCACGCCTGATACTTCTTTGAAAAACCTTGTTGGTATCGGGTCAAGGACGAGGTGGAGGGTTTTAATTGAGAGATTATTTTTTTAAATCAGGTAAATCTATCCTAGTGAAAGAGTTTAATTTGTTTATAACAGGATGCTGGGGTTTAGGAGGATCCTTAGTGTTGGAGGGATATACTATGTTATTTCTAATATCATTAATTTTTTGATTGAAAATACAGCGACAGCCTCACAGGTTTCACTGGAAGCACTTAGGAGGCATTCCTTTGAGCTACCTGGGTTTAGTAGGCGATCAATTGTAGAAAATAAGACTCTGGGATTACTAGCATTGTTATTTATAATCTTGGAGAAATAGCAGCGTCTCTCAAGACGGACAGTGTTATTGTATTCTGTTATTTTGACTTTTAATATTTCATGGTGGATAGTAAGTTTAGTCTTCCTCCATTGACGCTCAGCTCTACGGCATGTTCTCTTTAAATCAGACACTCTTTGGGTCTTCCATGGTATAACAATGCTAGAAGATTTTTTCACTGTCTTTTCAGGTGCAACTATGTCAACAGCAGCTCTCACTTTAAAATTAAATCTTTCCACCTTACTATTTACATTATCCTCGCTATTATAGCTGGCACTATAAACGGACTGATTGCTTAAAATGTTTGTAAGTTTTAAAGCTGCTGCCGAATCAAAGAAGCGTTTTTTAACAATATGCTTCTCATGAGTGTTTTTATCATTATTTCTATATTAAAAAGTAGAAGAAAATGGTCTGATACACCAATATCAATGATCTGTTTTATATCAACTTTCAGTCCTTTAGTAATCACTAAGTCTAACGTATGACCTGCTTTATGTGTAGGTTGATTTATGAGTTGTCTCAAATCAAAAGAATCCAGGAGGTTCATAAATTCTTTTACTTTTAGATCACACTGATTATCTACAAGATCTGTTCATTTCTGTCATATAACTTTGTGCTATATAAACGCCATTTTGACAATAGTAAAACGTTCTTTGTAGTCAAAAAGTCATTGAATCAGTTTCTTTCTTTATTGTCTTGATGACAATATACGGGGACGGTCTCCAAATCTTTTTCTGTTTTGTGGAGTACTTTTTCTTCAAGATTAATTCTTTACACTGTATAAATACATGCAAATCACCAATTAAATAATGAGTACTCATAATGGCTAGTTGCTGTCATAACTTTCTATCTTGTGTAAATATATTGCAAGTTCAACATTGTAAAAGAACGAGTCTCAACACACTGAAAAAGGTTTGGGGCAGCCACCCGTATATTGTTCCTGGCTGAAAAAGATTTATATTCAACCTTGGGTTCTCAGAATGAACTGACTTAGTTAGGCAAGATGGAGGATTTTATAGTCTGTAACCCGGAAGTGACTTCAGTCTCGGTGCCGGAACCAGAAGTGACATCAGTCTGGGTGCCAGAACCGGAAGTGACGTCAGTCTGGGTACTGGAATAGGAAGTGACATCAGTCTGGGTGCCGGAACAGGAAGTGACGTCAGATCAGGTAGGTTTTCCCTATTTGATCTACAGAAATAACAGAAATAGGTTTAGAGCACCCCCTGGCCTGGCGGGTAATCCTCTCCACTTGGTCCATTCAGCTCACTGTGTGTGACACAGCCCCCCCTCAGCCCAGACCCATCGGGTCAGGCGTACCTGCTCGTGAGGACGTGGCACCAGGAAAAGGGCGTCAAAATTGGCCTGCAGCAGACCTCGATGATAAACAACCGAAAACTTATAAGGCTGTAGGTCCAAAATCACCTTGTGACTCGTGAATTTGAATCCATGTGTAACGCCATCCACTGCAACGGTACATGGTCAGTCACCAGGGTGAATTCCTGACCCAGGAGGTAGTACCCATTTAATCGCCAAAGCCTCCCGCTCCACTGCTGCATGCCTGGTCTCTTGGTCCAACAGTTTCAGACTACATAACGGGGTGTTCCACTCCATCGATACTCTGGCTCAGCATGGCACCAAGACCTGTGTCCGAAGCATCCGTCTGGAGAATGAAAGGCAAAGTAAAATCAGGTGCTTTCAAAATAGAAGCTGACGTAAGGGCCTGCTTAAGGTCACTAAATGCAGCGTCTGTATCATCATCCCAAACCACGTCGTTAGGTTTCCCTTTTTTTGACAGGTTTGTCAAGTGCGTTGCTCTCTCGGAAAACCGGGGTACAAACCAACGATAGTAACCCTAACCAGACGTTGGAAGGTAGCAGGTGCCCCATGTAATCCGAATGGAAGTACATGATACTGCCAATGTCCGCTAGGAGTGCTAAACACAGTCTTTTCCTTTACGGAGTCCGTTAAGGGAACCTGCCAGTACCCCTTTGTCATATCAAAAGTAGTCAAAAATTTGGCATGTGCTAGCTGCTCGAGAAGGTCATCCATTCACGGCATCAGATAGGCATTGAATTGGGAGACTTGGTTAAGCCAACGGAAGTCATTGCAAAACCTTCAACCTCTGTCGGGCTTTTTGACCAATACGATAGGAATGGACCAGGGACTTTCTTCTATCACACCTTTTCGCTCACTACCTCTGGGACAGGCAGGATAACTGCTTCGAGCTCCTGTCACTGTTGGCGAGTCAAATCATCACCAAAGTTAAGGTGTAAGTTATGAGCGAAGAGTTTCAGCAAATTGACATGATAACTCCACTCTTTAGGTCGACACTTAGGTTGGATAATTAAATAATCGTCCAGACCCTTCCTCTCCTTAACTTCATATGGGCCTTGCCAATGAGCCAGTAATTTGGAATGTGAGGTAGGAACCAATACCATGACTCGATCCCCCGGGCGGAACTCCCGAAGAGATGTGCCATGGTTATTAAAACGAACCTGGGCTGCTTGCACCTTCTCCATGTGAGAATGTAGGATAGGTCTAATTTTTGCAAATCTATCGTGTAATTGCGCAATATATTCAAGTATATTTACAGAGGGAAGGACCTCCTCTTCCCAACCTTCTTTTAATCTATACTAATAAAAGGCAAAGCCCTCACTGACTGACTGACTCACTGACTCACTGACTCATCACTAATTCTCCAACTTCCCGTGTAGGTAGAAGGCTGAAATTTGGCAGGCTCATTCTTTACAGCTTCCTTACAAAAGTTGGGCAGGTTTCATTTCGAAATTCTACGCATAATGGTCATAATTAGAAGCTATTTTTTCCCATTTACTGTAATGGAGTTGAGCTTGAAAGCCATGGGGGGGGGCGGAGTTTCGTGTGACATCATCACGCCTCTCACGTAATCATGCATTACGTAGAAAACCAGGAAGAGCTACAAAAAGCGCTGAAGAAAACATGCATTATATAATTAAGAAGGCAGCGAAACAATTAGAAGCGAGCGAGTGACATATAAATCCATATTCAGCGGCTAACGTGAACTGACGCAGTGCGCAGACAAAAACCAACAGTTCCAAAGAGTGCTGAACAAAAACCAAATTACACTGCTACGCTCAAATAGACAAACCACACACCGTGGTGCAATAGTAGAGCCTTTGCCTCTAGCGCCGACGTCCGAGGTTCGATTACCAAGAGGGTATGCACTAAGTATGTACGCGCGCTTCTCGATTCATTTTACCTTCGCATCCCCTTGGTTTGAGATGTATGAAAAAATATGCGGTTAACGCAGAAAGACAGATCACCAATTGAAGCATCATGAATAATGGATACTTTATTCACGATCAATGATTGTTTTGGTAAAGCCATACTCAGTGTATTCATTAGATGAACGGTAAAAAAGTAAGAGCGAGGGGAGGGTAACTTATTGAGGCACACAGGCAAAACCACAATAGCACGCGAGCTCGATGTACTGTAGTGCGCGTCAACTCGATCTAAATTGCGCAATCACATTCGAAAAAATATTTCTTTTCAAGTTCTATTTAGTGCCATATGTGTCAAACTCAAGGCCCACGGGCCACATCCGGCCCGTGTAATTATATTACGGCCCGCTGAGATCATTTTATATAATGTATTATTGTTATTAATGGTCCGGGGATATGAAGCGCTGGTAACACAATAAACTACAGATCCCATAATGCAGCACTTCAGCTGCCTTGCCAAACACTTACCGTGTTAATCAAGTCTAGCTTATGATGCTGCAAGTTATTGCGAAGCTAGCCCACACGATGCCAAAGAGAAAAGGTGATTCTCAACATAGAGTCTTTAAAACCGATGGGAGGCTTAGTATATGTTTACTGACATTGCCGGTAAACCCGTGTGTCTCATTTGTGGAGCTAATGTGGCTGTAATTACAGAATTTAATCTAAGACGGCACTATGAGACAAAACATCAAGATAACCTGAAAGACCTTAATGCAATGCACAAGATACAGAAAGCAGAAGAGTTAAAGAAGAATCTGACACTTCAGCAGACGTTTTTACCCGTACAAAATCACAAAGTGATTTCAAGTGAAGCTACTTTTATGGGAGACACAAATGCACCAGTGCAACTTGCCCCACTTTCCCTGTTGCCAAGTAATGTTGAACCAAGTCGGCACAACGGTGTTCCCAAATACGCACTTTGCTGATAAACTGAGCGCACTGCGCACTGAGTTCGCACGGCGCTTTGGTGACTTTGAAGAACAAAAAAAGAATTTTGAGTTGTTTAGCAACCCATTTGCCGTCGATCTGGAAACTGCACCTGTGCAGATTCAGATGGAGGTGATTGAGCTGCAGTGTAATGGCACACTGAAGGCAAAGTACAATACTGCACTGCCCGCACAGTTTATTCACTCCATTCCCGCACAAATGCTCCAGCTCCGTCTACATGCGGCTCGAACCTTGTGCATGTTTGGTAGCACATATCTGTGTGAGAAGCTCTTCTCAGTGATAAAGACTAACAAAACAGCACACAGGAGTCGCCTCACTGATGAGCACCTGCAGTCCATCCTGAGAATCTCCACAACACAGAACCTCACACCAAACATAAACAAACTTGTTGCCAAAAAAAGATGCCAGGCGTCCAGCTCTGATAAAATGACATAAGAGCAAAGACAACTGAATGATTTGATTTGTTATTGCTGAAAAGAACAAATTTTATTTATATTTCCAGGTTTTGTTATGCACCATGTTCATATTTGAATTTGTATAATTTTGACAGGATATATTTTTATGGAGAGCAACATCTTTTGGGATATTTAAAATTTAAGTTTATTTTTTATATAAAATTATATAAGAGTAAAGAAATTTGAATGTTTGTTCTTTTAATGTTTACTTTATTTCTAACTTGTATAATTTAGACAGGATATATTTTTATGGAGAGCAAAATATTATAAGTTATTTAATGTTTGAGTTGATTTATTCCGGAATAATATTCTGTCAACTAAATAAAAATTCCTTCTATTTAAAATTTAAATAGAACTTGAACAGAAACGATAGTTCATAATATCCACGCAGACTTGCACCTAAGAGCGGGAGTCATCCATTTTAACAAGCAGCGTATTGCACTGATACAAAATAGCCTGCCCATTTAATTATTTAGGAATGGATAAATAAATTAAGATTTTGTACAAATAATGTTTTTCATTTTCCTTCCTTCATGGATTCTGCCACCCCCAGCAACAGTTGCTCGCACTCGCACATATATATATATGTGTGTGTATATGTATATATGTAAATATGTATGTATATATATGTTTATATATATGTGTGTATGTATATATATGTATTTGTGTGTGTATGTATATGTATGTGTGTATATGTAGATATGTATATATATATGTATATATATGTATGTATATATGTGTGTTTATATATATATATGTGTATATGTTTATATGTATATATGTATGGATATGTATATATGTTGTCACGCATGCACGAGTAGGAGGCCGCGGATTGACCTTAAAGCACATTGAAAGACGTTCGCCGGCGGGGAATGGCGGGGTACTAACCTTTTTCCTTTGTTTTCTAGAAGTAAAGACGCTCCGCCATAAGGTACTGTACCGCAGTACGTCCACTTCCGCCCTTCCTCCGCCATCTTCCCTGACGTCAGCAGTCCTGTCATCCCTCACGCTTCCTTCCCAGCATTCCTCTACTTCCGGCTCCACCCATATAAAATGGCCGCCGACGCCTAGTATGGCGTCGCGCAGATGAATGTTTTGTTTCTGTGTTTTTTGACCTGTTTTTTTGATTGTCTGAAGTGTGTAGACAATATACGGGGCCGGAAAAACCCCAAACCTTTTTCTACTGTACGTGGAATTCTTTACAATGTATATATATATGTTTATATGTGTGTGTGTGTATATATATATATATATATACTTTGTATATATATATATATATATTTATATATACTAGTAAAATACCAGGCCAAGAGCGGAGAAGTAGTGTGTTAAAGAAGCAATGAAAAAGAAAAGGAAACATTTTGAAAATAACGTAACATGATTGTCAATGTAATTGTTTTGTCACTGTTGTGAGTGATGAGTGTTGTTGTCATATATATATATATTTACACACACACATAAACATATATATATACATATCTATACATATACACATATATATATACACATACATATACACACACACATAAATACATACACACACAAATACATATATATATATACATACATACACACACACATATATAAACATATATATACATATACATACATATCTACATATATACACACACAGCCATTTCAGTATCAGTGCAATACGCTGCTTGTTAAAACGGATAACTCCCGCCTTACGTGCAAGTCTGCGTGGATATTATGAACTATCAGATTTGTTCAAGTTCTATTTAAATTTTAAATAGAAGGAATTTTTATTTAGTCGACAGAAATATGTTTGGTAGGAATGGTAAAAACAGACAGGAATATTATTCGTGAATAAATCAACTCAAACCTTAAACAACTTATAATATTTTGCTCTCCATAAAAATTTATCCTGTCTAAATTATACAAGTTAGAAATAAAGTAAACGTTAAAAGAACAAACATTCAAATTTCTTTACTCTTATGTAATTTTATATAAAAAATAAACTTAGATTTTAAATATCCCAAAAGATTTTGCTCTCCATAAAAATATATCCTGTCAAAATTATACAAATTCAAATATGAACATGCTGCATAACAAAACCTAGAAATATAAATAAAATGTGTTCTTTCAGCAATAACAAATCAAATCATTCAGTTTCTTTGCTCATATGTCATTTTAGAGCGGGACGCCTGGCATCTTTTTTTGGCCACAGGTTCGTTTCTGTTTGGTGTGAAGTTCTGTGTTGTGGAGATTCTCAGGATGGATTGCAGGTGCTCATCAGTGAGGCGACTCCTGTGTGCTGTTTTGTTAGTCTTTATCACTGAGAAGAGCTTCTCACACAGATATGTGCTACCAAACATGCACAAGGTTCGAGCCGCATGTAGACGGACTTTTTGTTCTTCAAAGTCACCAAAGCGCCGCAAACTCAGTGCGCCAGTTTATCAGCAAAGTGCGATTTGGGAACACCGTAGTGACGACTTGGTTTAACATTACTTGGCAACAGGGAAAGTGGGCAAGGTGCACTGGTGCATTTGTGTCTCCCATAAAAGCAGCTTCACTTGAAATCACTTTGTGATTGTGCACGGTTAAAACGTCCGCTGAAGTGTCAGATTCTTATTTAATTATGCTGCTTTCTGTATCTTCTGCATTGCATTCAGGTTAACCTGATGTTTTGTCTCATAGTGCCGCCTTAGATTAAATTCTGTAATTACAGCCACATTAGCTCCACAAATAAGACACACGGGTTCAGTAAACATATACTCAGCCTCCCATCGGTTTTTAAAGGCTCTATTTTCAGAATCAACTTTTCTCTTCAGCATCGTGTGAGCTAGCTTCACAATAACTTGATTAACTCGGTAAGTGTTCGGCAAGGCAGCTGAAGCGCTGCATTATGGGATCTGTAGTTTATTGTGTTACCAGCGCTTCATATACCCGGCCTTTAATAACAATAATACAGTATATAAAATGATCTCGGGCCGGATATAATTACACTGGCCGGATGTGGCCCGGCCCTTGAGTTTGACACATATGGACTAAATAGAACTTGAAAAGATATATTTTTTCAAATGTGATCGCAATTCAGATAGAGTTGACGCAAGACTACAGCCTGCATGCCTCAATAAGTCATCCTTCCTCGCTCTTACTTTTTACCGCTCATCTAATGAATACACTGAGTATGGCTTTACCAAAACAATCATTGATGGCGAATAAAGTATCCATTATTCGAGTATGTAGATCGGGTATATATATATATATATATATATACCCGCGTATCGCAGCGAGAAGTAGTGTGTTAAAAAGCTAGAAAAGAAAAGGGAACATTTTAAAAATAACGTAACATGACTGTCAATATACAGTATTTGTTTTGTGAGTGTTACTGAGTGTTGCTGTCATCAAGGATTTGATTATCATTATTTCTTTCAATCAGGTTCGTATTTGTAGGATGTGTTGTGTTCAAGTTACATTCCGTGTTTGTCAATCGCTGTAAAGATGACAGGTTTCATTCATCGATTCGCTTCTTACTGCATCAATAAACAGCTCGCCTTCTTCTTTATCTGAGACCTGACACACTGCATGCACGGTTTTTTACACTGTCTTCCTTTAGCGGACATTGACTTTTTCCAACGTGTGCTTTGTTTTGGATTTATGAATATGCTTGTATGTATGAGACGCTTCATATTTTTGCTGCCTTTTCAATTGTGTAATTCGGTTTTGTTCAGCCTTTGGAACTGTTGCTTTTATCTGTGCACGCGCCAGTTCACGGAGCGCCGTGTACATGCATCGAAGTTTCCCAGCTGTGCTGGTGCCATCTCGTGCTATGTCCATGGCTGTATTTAATGTTACCTTAGTCCTGGCACTTAAAACTTTCTCTCGCAGTTTCGCTGAGTTTGTACCAAACACCACCCTGACCATCTCATCTTCCTCTGCATAAGCACAGTCCTTAACCCGTGAATATTTAGTGGGAGTTTGCTATTGGATTGCCGCGGACGGACGGCCTTATATGGGCAGGCACTAAATTACAAACGCCAGCGCAGCCTGTCTATGAACTTAATTTAAAGTGTAGGTTTACATCGTGCTTTGTTTCCAAGTAGCAGAACTCATGAATATGGTTGTATATGTCACTCGCCGCTTCTTATTGTTTCGCTGCCTTCTCAATTATATAATGCATGTTTTCTTCAGCGCTTTTTTTAGGTCTTCCTGGTTTTCTATGTACTGCGTGATTACGTGGGCGGCGTGATGATGTCACACGAAACTCCCCACGGCGTTGAAGCTCATCTCCATTACAGTAAATGGAGAAAAACTGCTTCCAGTTATGACCATTACGCGTAGAATTTCGATATAAAACCTGCCCAACTTTTGTAAGGAAGCTGTAAGGAATGAACCTGCCAAATTTCAGCCTTCCACCCACACGGGAAGTTGGAGAATTAGTGATGAGTCAGTGAGTGAGTGAGTCAGTGAGTGAGTGAGTGAGTGAGTGAGTGAGTGAGGGCTTTGCCTTTTATTAGTATAGATATATATATATATATATATACTTTGTAACGGAGTTAAAATTGCTGTAGCAAGAAACTTTTAAGTGCCGGATCTTAGCTAACATTAAATAAAGCCGTTGACATCGCGAGATCGCACGAGCACAGCTAAGAAGCTTCGATGCATGTACTCTGAGCGGCTCATGTCAACTGATTTTGCAGGACTGGAAAAGATTAAATTAAGTTCATACACATGCTACCGCTAAATATTCGCAGGCAATTTCCACAACTTAATACCAGGAATGCCTGTTGAACATCTTACATTCACGAGTACTGATTTGGGTGGTGAACACTTCGATGAATGAAACCTGTTATCTTTACAACGGTTGACACACACGGAATATAACTTGAACAAATGAGGCAAATTTCATTTCAAAAGACTACCCGATGGAAGTCTTGAGTTTGCATACCACCGACGCACTTCAACCTTACGGTACCATCTAAATGTAAAACATGTTACAATGAGCACAGAAACTGCACTAGCAGTTCGAGTACCAACAAAAGGTGTCGGCAGCCCAAACCTCATGAAATGAAGTTTCAGGACCAAAATTAGTAAGTCAACATCGGTCAAACTTACAAATTCTCTTGCAAAATGGATTGCTTTGGACTGTAGACCACTAACAGTGGTGGAAGATAGGGGGTTAGAAAATGTGCTACGGTTAGCGTCAGGAGATCCAACTTTCCAACTGCCGTTCCGAAAGACTATTTCAAGTAAAATTTAACAGCTTTATGACACTGAAAAGCAAGCAAAATTAGATGCATTACAGAGTGCGGACTTTGTGGCTCTTACAGGGGATCATTGGACTTCCGTGACCGTTAGTAATTTTAATTACATCTAATTACAAAATGTTCAATGATCACACTGTTTTAGCCTAATGTACAAAATAATTTTGGCTAAGGTTACTCAGAGTTTAAAGGTGAAGCTGGTCAAATTACCTTTTATGTTTCTGCCTTATTTTTTAAGGAGAAAAACTGCATTTTATGTTGAAATTTTTGTTATTATTATTTAAAGACAATACCATTCTGAAAACGTACTTAAAGTACTTAAACTACCACTTTATTTTTAAGTCTGCCCAATTTTAGCCAGGGATGATATTTTTGTTTCTGTTTTGAATTGAAATGCAGTTTAAAAGCATTTTTTTTTTCAGAAATTAAAAGAGCTTGAGTTTACAATATTCATGTCCATGTCTATTATTTGATTCTGTGGCCCACTAAAACCCTTTTAAATTAAAAAAAAACATTTGCAATTTGGGGCAAATTTTCATGTACGATTACATACGATTAATCAAGATTAATTAAATTACACAACCTCTAATTAATTAGATTAATTTTTTTAATCAAGTCCTCCTAATATATATATATATATATATATGTAGATATATATATATATGTGTATATATATATGCAGATATGTATATGCATATATATGTATATATATGTGTGTGTGTGTATATATGTGTATATATTTATGTATATATATACGTATATGTGTATATATGTATATATATGTATATGTGTAAATATATATGTATATATTTGAGTGTGTGTGTGTGTATATATATATATATAAACAGTATATATATATATATATATATGCCAGCAACACTCATGATGACAATGTTATGTTATTTTTAAAATGTTTCCTTTTCTTTTTCATTACTTTAACACACTTCTCTCCTGAAGCTGGTATTTTGCAAGTATATCCAATAAACCCCGGGGTTGTCATACATACAATAATTCAAAGGGTGAGAACCCTGTGGTGGCTTATGGGACTTCCCGGTATGCAAAAAGGACAAGGGGGAGGAGCTGATCCCAGTTCCTTCTGTCCTCATTGACTACCTTGCGTAGCATCTGTTTGAGAGTTTGGTTAAACCTCTCGACTAGACCATCTGTTTGAGGATGATATACAGAGGTCTTTAAAAGCTTTATTTTCAGTAACTTAGCTGTCTCCCTGAACGTCTCCAAGGTAAATGGAGTCCCTTGATCCGTAAGGATTTCTTTAGGGATTCTGACTCGCGCAAATACTCCTACCAGCTCCCGTGTGATATTTTTGGAAGTGGCTGAGCGTAATGAAACAGCTTCAAGATATCGAGTGGGATAATCCACCAGGACCATTATATATTTATGTCCTCTGGCTGAAGGCTCTAGGGGTCCCACCAGGTCAACCCCGATACATTCAAAAGGGGCATCAATTAAGGGTAAAGGGATTAGTGGAGCACGGTCCCTTCTAGGAATCTGCCATAATTGACATTCCGGACAGAACATGCAAAAGCGGCGGACCTCCTCATTAATCCCAGGCCAAAAAAATCGGAGCTTGATTTGCTCTAAAGTTTTCACGGGACCCAGATGGGCTGCCAGGAGGTGGGTATGAGCTAGTTCACAGACTTGTCACCGGTAAGTCCGTGGAACTAAGAGCAGTGACCTCACCCCTCCTTCATGATCTGCCACCCGATATAAAAGGTCATTATTTAATACAAAGTGGGGACCTTGTGGCATGGGATGCATTGTGCGCTGGCCATCTACTAAGACCACTGCATTTTTTCTCAAATTTAAGGGAGTCATCATTCCATTGCTCCCTTTTAAATGAAGCCGGTGTCTGCCTAAACTGAAACTGAAGACGACTGAGGGGATCAGACTCGACCTCAAGGGGCGTGGTTTCAGACCGTGCCAGCGCAGCACTTGGAGATGAAGTATTGCTCTGCGACAGTCCAGCTGTTTCCACGTCATTCTGTTCCCCTACCGACTGCGTACACGGCATGGAGGTAGCTGAGGACGCAGAATTAGCGTCCATACCAAGACCTAGTGTTTTTGTAGGGATAGCGAGTGTTATGCCACAGTTTTTATCTGACCAATCTCTACCCAGTATCAGGGGAAATGGAGGATTGTCGTGCACCACCACCGTTATTTTCTTTATAACACCGTTTTGGCAGATGTAACAGCGGTCGGATTCGTACGACCGGACGTCCCCATGAATACAGGTTAGACAGGTCTTTATTTTTAACCTTTGTTGTGGCAACACTAAATGGCGAGCAACAATGGTAATGTTACTGCCAGAGTCAAATAAAGATGATACTTTAAAGCCATTGACCAGCGCTTCTCCCGTATGAGAAAAGGCCAGAGTATTAGCAGGAGCATTCTGTCCCCTGCTCTGTGTTTTTCCACAGACCCTCGTGTCACCTTGCAAAGCCCTCTGCCGCGAATCAGAGTTTTCCAAAGCATGTTCTGCAATGTAAGAGTAAGACTCTAAATTAGTGGCACAACTCCCTTTGGGTTCACAGGGACTCCGTTCTGGTTCTCCCAAGTAGGTGTTAATGATCCCCATGAGGGTGACCATGTTATTATATGAATGTCCCCAGGTCAGCAGGGTGAGTTTAGTGGGTAGGCCATTTATTATTATTGCACAGGCCACATTTTCTACAATCTTTTGGTCATTTTTATTATATGGCCGTAGCCAACACCAGACTTTCTGCGATAGTGTCATGGCCTATTCTCGGAGGGATTCCTCAGGGTTGTATTCCCAATTCATGATCTCCCTCACCTGCCGACCCAGGGCACCCCACCTTTCTCAAAGAAATTTTTCTTTGTGGGTTTCTTTTTGGTCAGTCCCCATCCTCGGGAGCCCATAATAGGTCTCCACTGTGTTCCTTTCAGAACCTGGCCCTCATGTGTAGGTCTTCTGCCTACGATCCCAGGTTCTCTTTAAGGAGAACTGGGTCAGAACATACTCCGGATCCCCCTGACACACACCGTCAGACCCCAGCTTGGCAACACAAGAATGGTACTCTCCTACCTGATAGGTCTTTAGTGATTAAGCACGATGGTGTGTTGAGACATAATGTTGGTCTGGCTTCTGATTCCACCAGGAGGCCATCCTGCCAGCTACGCCACTGTAAAAGAACGAGTCTCAACGCACTGAAAAAGGTTTGGGGCAGCCACCCGTATATTGTTCCTGGCTGCAAAAGATTTATATTCAACACAATGATGTTGCTTCCTTGAGTTTTCAGAATAAACTGACTTAGTTAGGCAAGATGGAGGATTTTATAGTCTGTAACCCGGAAGTGACATCAGTCTGGGTGCCGGAACCGGAAGTGACGTCAGTCTGGGTGCTGGAACAGGAAGTGATGTCAGTCTGGATGCCGGAACGGGAAGTGACGTCAGATCAGGCAGGTTTTCCCATATTTGATTTGCAGAATTAACAGAAATAAGTTTAGAGCACCCCGCCACCCCCTGGCCTGGCGGGTAATCCTCTCCACTTGGTCCATTCAGCTCACTCCTAGTAGCATGTGTGTGACAACATGTATTCATTGGCAGCTCCAACATATTTTAACATGCTGCTCCTTTGTACGCTGGGGCCCAGTGACAGCTGAATATAAAATTATTTAAAAGTCCCAGACCTCTTTAATAGCAGCCACCCACTTCAGAAACATAAATAACTAGAATCATTCCAAATCTGTTGCTTTTTATGATAGTGAAAGAGTTCTTATATAGCCATGTTTTGAATGCAAAAAGTAAAGTGAAATTGAAGATGAAGATAATGAAGTGAAAAGGTATTTTGAAAGTGAAAGATTTCATGGTAAATTCATGAAACACCCATATCTGCTTTCACTACCTCTGATACATTTAGATTTAGATACCATACTATTCATTCTGTTTAATCTATTCTATTAATCAACTCATTAAGCTAGAACTTTCAATAAACAGCATTCTCTTGGTGGTGGAAATACTGGAAGGAATAACAAGTGTCACGTCCAGGCTCATCCAAGTTATGTAATACTACACAGGGAGAGTGGGGGTGCTATTGCTAGCAGTATTATCTCTTTTGTCTCACCCACAGCACAGGCAATGGAATCTACCCCTTCCAGTTGCCACCATATAATACCCAGATGTCTCTGGAAGGAGGCATCTTATTTGTATCCCCCAACCTGAGAAAGAATGGAGCTCCAAAATATCAAATTCAGCTTTCTTTAAGTTCTATTTTGTTGTTTCTGTCTTGCCCCCTCAGGCACCTGTTTGTTTGTCCAAAAAAACCTTAGATTAAAATGGGTGACCTGGCTGACGCCCCAGCATTCCTTTGTACTCCTTGTATGTCTTGCACTCATCCACACAAGATTCAGTTACTTTCAGCTAAGTGGGTCTAGAATTATTTTTGCTGAATAACATTGAAGCATTAGTATTATCTTTAAAACAAGTATGTAATTTACAACTCCTCTCACTGTACTATCCATTGCCATCCATTTTTGTGTTGAAGAATTGAGGAATAACAGAGCCACTTCATATTTTGACAGAGGAGATAAATCAGGCATTATTTATGCAGAATCAAATACATCAATACTTTATTCAAAGGCTTTTCAAATACTTTTCTTCAGTGGCTTGCAGTTTATTTAAGATACTGCTGCAAACACTCTAAATCAAGCAAGTAATAACCATGTAATTACTGTTTTAGGTCTAGATTTAGATTTTACATTAACTTTAATTAAATAACATTAATGAACAACAGAGGCTAAAGAGGCTCTGAAGCGGGGCCGGCTGTACGCTGGGGCAAGGGGGGGCAGTGCCCCCTTAAACAAACGTCCTGCCCCCTTAAATCAAACTTTTAGAAGTTGAGAAAGAAAATAATAGATTACCCACAAACTGAATATGGACAAGATTTACTACAGTAGCTGAAAAATCCACTGGAAAAGGCACAAATGAGATGATAGGTTTCACCTCCTGTTCGCTCTTTCCCTCCGTGCACTGTTTGTCCGCAGCTCACACAGCACTCCGTAGAGATCCCCCACTCACCCTCCCCCCAGCTAAACATCCAATCACTGTTAGTATGCAAATGACTCGGTGTCAGGTTTCTAAGTAGGCAGGGCTGCGCAAAATGAGTTGCGCAACAGCGGGAGGCTTTTAGGAAGCAGCAAATCTCTGTCGTCAACATCATAGCGACTCGTGATATAATTAACAACAACTAAAAAATACATCTATTTTTGTACAGTTAATGGGGGACTAGTCCATTGTTCTCACAGTTTCAGTCTGGTAGAAAAGTGTTTCTTTCTCTTTTCCTCAAGCACCACTGCTGCTGCATAGAGCCGACTGGAGGACCCGTTGTCTGTCCGTCAGACCCAACACAAAGCCCCGCCTCAGCTTCAACTCTGCACTCAACAGTTTTCTCGTTTCATATACTGATGTAATCCCAGCGATTTTAGTAAAGATTATTCACTTTCCTCCCCAGATTCCAGCAGCTCACAATGGGAAAGTTAATGCTGTGAAATGCATCCTTTTTTCCAAGCTTTTAAAAAGTGTGGCGCTGCCCCTGCCAGTACCAATAGCAGTAGCAATGATGCTGCTGCTGGTACATCAGAGACATCAGCTGGCATGTCTACTCCTGTGGCATCAACAGGCACTGCTTCTCCTGTACCTCTGCCAACAATTGCTGCCCCAAAGCAACCCGCTCAGCTACCCAGTGACTTAAATGGCAATACACCATCCCAGCCAATACTGGGTAGTTACCCCAAACGTGTATTTGGTGGTACAACATTAAGATCATTCAATCCTGCCTGGTACCGCACACGACCATGGCTGGAGTACTCTGTTGTGTGGGACGCATGCTTCTGTTTCCCTTGTCGGAAATATGGCAGCACTGTTAATGAGAGGGATGTAGTTTTTACCTTAACTGGTTTTAAAAACTGAAAAGCAGCACCTGATCGAGACAAGGGGCTACAGAGGCATGTGTCCAGTCACAACCATGTGCATGCTTCAACCATCTGGACTGAAAAGCAGAGAGGTCACAGGGGGACAGTGGATTCAATGTTGGCTGGTAAAACACAACTTGAACAAAACCATTACTATGTCAAGACTGTTGGTAGTGCTATAAGGTTTCTCTGTGTAAATGAGTTGGGGCTCCATGGGACGGCAGAAACCTTCAGACATGATGCAGTGGGTAATGATGATGACATTGCTTCTAAAACTGATGGAATATACCTTAGAGAAGGACAAGAAGCTAGCAAGCATTGCTAAGGGTGTCCCATAAAATGCAAAATACACATCTAAGGATATCCAAAATGAAATTATCCAAACACTGGCTGACATGGTGCTTGGAGAGGTCAGGAAAAATATGAAAGTGCTGATTCTGCAGGGTTTTGCCTCAAAAGTGATGGGACCAGGGATAGGTGCAATGTGGAAAATGAGTTTGTGATAATACGGCTTGTCAGAAATTCCATGCCAGAGGAGCATCTTATTGGGTTGCTTGACTTGTAACAACTTGACGCAGAGTCCATCACCTCTGAGATGCTGTTCCACCTTTCTGATGCTGGCTACAGTGCTGACAGTATACTTAACCAGTGTTATGATGGGGTTAGAGGTGGTGTACAAGCTCTGCTCCAAAAGAGGCTTGACAGATATGTCCCATACATCCACTGCTACAACCACCAACTGCACTTAGTGTTTGTGCATGCCATGCAGAGTGAGCCGTGTGCAAAAAGATTTTTTAGCCTATCTAGTTCACTCTACAACTTTTTCACCACCACTATGTGCTCAATAAACATGATGCACCTTGTCTAAACAGGCTGCTTGAGATCAGATGGACAAGTCACTATGAGGTGAGGTGACAAGGTGCACTGTGGACAATCAAAAACAAATCCTTAGTATCCTATCAGAGATGACGGAGGATGACGATGCTGCAGTTGACCTGTGCACCGAGGAATCAGGCCTGCTATGCCAAATTAAGAGGCATCACTACTTTGATATTGGAAAGTTCCCAGTGCGGGTGCTTGGTGTCTTGAAACCAGCAAATGCTATTCTACAGTCTCAGTCAGTTGATCTGTGCAGTGCTTCTGAGGTTGTTAGTGCAGCACTGGACTCTTTAAAAAACATCCATGAGGATGACTGTTGGGGAGTGTCATCTCCTGCTGAGGATGAGTCAGATCCAACAAAGAGAAGGAGAACAATGAGCAAACACCGGGGTCAAAGTGTTGTGCTCTCAACTTTGGGCCATACAGACTCTGGTGACCCTACCATTTCCCCCCATCAGTCTCTGAAAAGATCCCTGCTTAACATCCTTGACAGGGCCATTTCAGAAATGGAAACTAGATTTTCACACAAGAATATTGACCTGATGAGAGCCACATCTAGTCTTGCACCCAAATCTAGCGCATTTCTAGATCCCACCCTGTTGCACCCTCTGGCTGTGATGGCTGGCACTGTAGCAGATGTTGTAAGTCTGGAAAATGAAGTTCTTGTGGCAAAACAGATGCTGCTCAAAAAATGTTTAAAGGAAACAGACCTGTCCACTGTGTGCAAACTCCTGCAGGAGCACAAGGAAGCCTTTCCTGAGTTGCATAAATTGTGAGTAACAGCCCTGGTCATTGGTGTGTCTTCAGCATCGTGTGAGAGTTCCTTCTCCACTTTGTCACGGGTCCTAACCCCTATAGTCACACCATGTTACATAAAAGAAAGAGGAATTTGGTGATCTTGGCCCATGAGAAGTCCATAACAAATAACTTGGATATGATGAATTTGTAAGAGTTTTTGCAAAGGGAGACAGGAGACTGTTGTTGTAGAGTGGATTGAGGAGAAAGGAGAGCGGAGCTGCTCAGTTACAAACGGAGAGTTCAGTGGCTTGTAAAACAAACAAGACAAAAAAAGAAGAAAACAGTTCAAATGTTCAGTTCTAAATCTGTTGTGTTCTACAAATTAGTTTGAGAATTGTAGGAAAAGACACGATGAATTGTTTTTTTTTAATTACTATGACAACCCTTTTTAGTTTTGTAAATATTGGATATATTGAGAGGTCTTATTTTATTCTTACTTTATTTTGCAAATTTATTTGAGAATTAGGCCATCCAATTAAGATAAAATTTATATTGTTGGTTGTAAAGATCTGGATGGATATTTTATTTTATTCATTATTTATTTATTTTTTTATTCTATTTTTCAGTTTTATTTTTCAAGACTTTTTATACTTTTTTTTATAACTTGGCCTACCCTTTTTAGTTTTGTTAATATTGGCAATAGTGAGTTGTGTTATTGTTGGGTTTGAATATATTTGATATAGGCCATAAAATTAAGGCAAATGTCATGTTTTTAGTTGTTATAATCTGATGAGGAATATTTTATTTTATTTTTTGTTGTTTTATTTTTCAGTTTTCCTCCTGAGGGATTGCCACCTTATCGTAGTCAGGAGGTTTGCGTGCCTCAGTGACCCTAAGAGCTACACCAGCAGAAGCTTAGCCTTCAGGTGGGACACCCAAGTTGGACAGGTCTTAGGGTAGAGGCCTGACAAAGTGCAATCCAATGACATGACAAAAACAGTTATCCAGAGCACCCCCTCCACCACCCCACCCCTTTCCCACCTCCGTCGCCACCATGTGCCCCCTTCACATTTCTGTCTGCCCCCTTAAATATGCCTGTCTAGAACCGGCCCAGCTCTGAAGGATGCCTTTGAGAGCACTGCTTTGTTATTCACACTGTGAAGATATTGAGGGACTCAGACACTTTATCACAGACTAAATCAAAATTTGTGTAAATAACACAGTCTCCACAAAGCCAATGCACTATTTTCCCAACAACAAGCCATGGGTCACGAAAGACCTGACAGCCCTACTGAATAATAAGAAGAGACCCTCCAGGTCTAGAGATAAGGAAGAAATCAAGTGGGTGCAGTCAGAACTGAAGAAGCTGCTCCATGATGCCAATGCCCACTTCTCAGATAAATCTGAGTATGAAAAAAGAACAACGTGAATGAAGTGAGGAACAGAATGAGGACTATCACTGGCTACAAGCAGGCTATAAAACACACAGAGGAAAGGAACAAGAACAGAGTTAATGAACTGAACCAGTTCTTCAACAGGTTTGACTCATTTTTGTCAATATAGCCCTCCCCCAACACTGCTAACCTCTGTGTGCAAGCTGAGGAGATTGTAAAATCTAAACTTCCATTGCACCCTGCACGACTTTCCCTAGTAAAGACATCACACCTGTGGTCTCCAGTCTCTCTCCACTTTCTGGACTGTCTGTGTCTGCTGATCAAGTGAGTAGAAAGCTGGGAAACTCTGCATAAAAAAGGCTCCAGGGCTGGCTGGATTTAGTCCCAGGATGCTACAACATGTGCCAGCCAGCTCTGCAGTGTCCTTCAGCAACTTTTCTCCCTTTCTCTGAATTTGCAGAATATTCCCCAGCTATGGAAAACGTCATGTGTGGTCCCAGTGTCAAAGACAAGGACCTCAGAGTAGTTCCTCCCTACTTCATACATCATGAAGATTTTTGAGAGGCTGGTCCTAAAACAGGTGGCACGGTGGCGCAGTGGTAGCGTTGCTGCCTCACAGTTAGGAGACCCGGGTTTGCTTCCTGGGTCCTCTCTGCGTGGAGTTTGCATGTTCTCCCCGTGTCTGCGTGGGTTTCTTCCGGGCACTCCGGTTTCCTCCCACAGTCCAAAGACGTGCAGGTTAGGTGGAATGGCGATTCTAAATTGGTCCTAGTGTGTGTTTGGTGTGTGGGTGTGTTTGTGTGTGTCCTGCAGTGGGTTGGCACCCTGCCCGGGATTGGTTCCTGCCTTGTGCCCTGTGTTGGCTGGGATTGGCTCCAGCAGACCCCCGTAACCCTGTGTTCAGATTCAGCGGGTTAGAAAATGGATGGATGGTCCTAAAACAGATACAACCCCTGGTTTCAGAACATCTGGATCCTCTTTAGACACATAGAGGTATGGAGAATGCTCTAATCTACAACGGCATGTAAATGTTTGGGCACACTTGCTTAAAATATCTGTTACTGTGCTCTAGTGTGTATATGTTGTGTGTGTGTGTGCATGTGTTCACCCTACAATGGACTGGTGCCCTGTCCAGGAAGTGTTCCTGCCTTGATTGATGGGATAGCTTAAAGCTGCCCTGCGACCCAGCCTTGGATAAGTGGATTAGGAATATGGATAGCTGCTGTTTCTAATTAAAATCAATAACAAATGTTAGAAAAGGAAAAAGAGGTAGATGGATAGCTGGATGGTAGGCCTGAAAACCCCATGACATACCATCTGAAATGTATTGCTCATACAAAAAATCTGATGTTATGCTAAGCATTCTTCTTAATGGCTGCTTTTCCAGATTTGGTTGCTAATGTATAGAAATGAATCAATAACTTTCAGAACTTCCAAAGATATAGTGATTGCTGGGGGCACAATCACCTGTGTACCCCAATCTTATTAGGGATTATTGCTTTGGCTAATATTGAGGGACAGGTCTTGGCAAAAGCCTCCAAAGTAGTTTACAGACCTCTTGAGAAGTGGAGAAATAGGCACAGTCACCTGCATATTAGAAGCTGATTTTTACTATCTTTATTACTTTTGTTTTATCCTTAAGGCAATTTATGTTGAAGATCTTTCTGAACCTAATATACAATATGGAAACAACAGGAAGAACAGTCAGAATTCAGAAGCAGAATAATGTGTAGGTAAAAGGTGAAAGTGGTCAGCATGATGAGAGAGTCCAGCTTGACCCTGAATAGCCTTCTGAAAGGATCAGTTTTTCCCATTGCAAAGAATATTTGCTGAAATCTGTTAGCATATTACCCTCAAGACAGTAATTCATTTACTAGGGGATCCAGATTAAGACAGGATCTTTCAGAGGGTTCTCAATTGATTCAGCCCTAGATATTCATGAGGTCAATGAAAGTTACATGTAACTTTGGTTATTGCTTCCAGCCTTTCCCATGTATTTTCCAGGTTACAAATTTCTCATGTAGTTATAGTGCCTTGAGATTATCTGAATCTGAATACCTGGAGCATTTCCGGGTGAGCTACAAAAGGAGCCAGCAACCACCACTCCAGGTGCCAGAGTCGGGAGGAGGGAGACAAAGCTTGCTGGAGAGGAGTGGAGGAGACAAAGAAGGAAAAAGAATTGTGTTTTTGTGCTGTGTTTGTGGGACTGTATTGTGCCTGAGGGAATGGGGAAGGCTTTGCCCACAGGTGAAGAAAAAGAAATAAAACATTTATTTGTTTTATCAGTGTGCCTCCCGTGTCTGTCTGTGTCGGGTCAAGCGCCCTTATAGCGCCTTTTGATACAGTATAGTATATGTGTATAGACACGGATTCCACCTAATTATTTGTAGCCTGTGTACTGGGGAAAAAATTCTTTACCTTTTTGAAACATGAAATGTGTGCACAATCACTTGACTATTTATTATAATATATTGATTTTTAAAATATATTTTTTAATTTGCATTGAAATAAGTTTACATCTGATTTTAAGCATAACTTTTTCAAATACAGTAATAAGAAAAAAGCAGCTGTGGTATCATTTAGTCATACATTAAGTTTAAGACATTCTTTTAGTAACAAAGAAATGTATAGAAGACCTGCAAAACTAGTTTAATTTGTTACTTTATTTCCATATGTCAGAAAAAAATTTGCATTTTTGTATTTGCCTCAGCAAATAAAGATATATACAAAAAATATACACAATTTTATTATAAAATTATTACTACAGATTAGTACATAAATAGTAGTAAAAAGTAAAAAAAATACAAAATATTATGTGTATTTCAAATTCAAATAAAAAACATAAACGTAAAGTATAGAGTAAGGCACATTAAAGATATAATCTAGAAATGGCTTAGTAGATTTCAATTTTTCCAGACTATTGGCTCTGGTGATCACAGGGAGAAAATGTCACTATCTTGTAATCTGTCCATCACCTGTTTACCTTTTAAAAATTATTTTTTCTTTGTGATCAATCACTTATTGAGATTACGATGTGATACATAGTAATGTAAAAAAAGAATCCAAGAAGAATCCATGGCCACAACCCCAAGATGCCCACTCACCTGGGGCCACAAAACCACCAATCATCCATAACATGCAAATCAGAAAAGGAAAACCCTAAACACTGCACAGCTAGCCATTGATTTTTTAGCAGTAGCCTCCCTCTCTTGCTGTTAATAATTATCCTTAATGCTGTTTTCTTCTGCCCCATTAATTCTGGAAGCCGAGCCTTCCAAAGGTGTCAAATTGTAAAATGAAAACTGTCAGTTTCCAAAAGATACATTATTTTGATCTCTCCATCAATATACTAACAAATGTTTTAAAGAAACAGAATCAATGGAAATAATCCATTCATGTAGCTGAGATAACGAAAGGCAAATAGAGAAATTTTAAAAAATCAATAATAGTGGTGGTACTGGTATTTGAATATCTAAAATTGAGGCCAAGGAACTAGCAACAAGATTCCACAATTCCACCACCTAGAAGCATTCCCAAAAGCTATGCAGAAACATACTAGGTATCTCAGATGGGAGAAAGTTACATTCAAAAGAATTTACCTAACAGTAGTCTTGCTGAAGCCAGAAAAACAATATAATATATATATATATATATATTTGGAGACAACCATGAGTGAATTTTGCTTAAAACTGGGTGAGAATAATAAGATGCTCACTGAGTATCTAATCCAATCCAACATCTCATGAAGGCAGCACTTAAAGTAGAGGTGATGATTTGAACTGCAATGATCAGAGATGCCCTTGTTGGAGCAAACTTATGTTTACGAAGAAAAATCTCAGTTGAAAAGTCTTCTAAAAAAACCCTATTAGACATATAAATGTGTTGCATGTGCAGAGAGCACATTTTAAAGATAAACATAACCTGATGCTAGAGAAAAGCCTCTCAGTAGCATCAGATTATAAATTTTTATTCACAGCATTAATAGATGAATAGTAAAACTGAATGATATATTGTTACATGTGCTGTGTGTGCTCCGTGTAGTTCAGCGTTATGATGATAGTGTGGAAGTCAATGTAAGCTATAACATGATGTAAGCACAAAAGCCGAAATGTGCTTACGCACAGAAAAATCCAGATGCAGGAATCTGTGCGTTCGCTAACTTCCGCGTTCTTCCGCTACATAAATCCCGGTCAGCATGAAAAGTAACACTCATGCACGCGCCTGCTGTCCTGCCCCAACTCCTCCCAGAATTGCACCTCTTTGAAAACGCAAATCAATATAAATAGCCCTTAAGCTCAGCGTTCTGTGAACAGGACAATGGGAAAAGCAAGTGGGAAAATAGAAGAATCTGAGCGAATACCAAGTGGAGGGAAGGAAAAACGTACTATTTGTTGTTTTAAACAGTGGTATAAACAACAAAAGGAAGCTGTCAAAGAAACTAGAAAGCTCAAGTTCACAAAGTCACACAGTGCCCAAAATAAAAAAGAAGTTGTCACATATCAAACCTGCACAGGGCCGCCCCTGCAGTACTGTCTCTTTCAAACGTACTAATCTCCAATTCCTGTCCTTACTTTTCTTTCTCCAAGTAACCGATCACCACACAATCAGCTCTGTAATAGATGTTAAGCCATCTGTAAGCTTAGAGTGCCGATTCTTCAAAACTTTTAAGGAAAGTTGAAATATCTTTGTAGTACATGTTTAATTATTCTATCCTTCACGCCAATCCCAGTGAAGCATACAGTGCAAGGCAGGAATAACCTTTAATATATTAACAATTTAGATTATTTAAATGAAGTTAAAGTTTTATCTGTATAATATATGTATAAACATATTTTGCTGCATTTCATCTTAAAAATTATACCGTCATCATATGTAAATACACGCTTTATAAAGTGGCTCAGGTTGTGCAATATTATAACTGCAGTGCAAGTTTACAGTGAGGTAATGCTACTTATAAGTACAGATAATTCTACAAGGAGCACTTGATTGAGTGCGTTTAGAGCTCTTGGGATGAAACTCTTTCTGAACCGCAAGGTCCTTACAGGAAAGGTCTGAAGCGTTTTCAGTGTGAGAAACAGTTCAAATAGGAAGCATGGCTGAGACAGCGTGTGCTTGATGCTATATACCGATAATTCTCTTTCCGATCAGCTGCTCCGAGTGGTGTAGTGAGAGTAATATGGAAAAAGATGATCTGCTGTGGCAACTCCTAACGGGAGCAGCTGAAAGAAGTAAAATAAGGTGTAGTGAGAGTAACAACGCTAAAGCAGCTATGATATTTGAAATAGTTTGACCATTCCGTGGACCATTATATTGTTACTGGTTAATTACAATCAGATGCATTAAACTAATAAACAATATGCGGCTAATTTCAGTGTATTTATAAAGCCGCGTCAGGAAAAGAAAGGATAACCACACAGAAACAGTAGCACTGCTTTGACACTGGGTGCCACCAATCTGCAAAACCGAGCGGAGAACTTGCGTACAACAAGGTATGAGGTACCGTGGAAATGTGCGTGGCTTTACGCCAAGTTTAGGTTGTATACATCGCGATTTGAACGTGGAAACGTTCTTACGCAACATTTCTGTGCATACGCACCGTTTATACATGAGGCCCCTGGAAACTATGTTCATGAAAATATGAGCTTAAAATAAAACATCTGCTTTCTGACTGCACACCTAAATGAGTAACTGAAGAAATTTAGCATTACTGTCTAGATGGAAATGCAAACATGCAATGACAAAATAGCTGCAGCATTTTATCAAGTTGTATATCTATGGGGACCACAAAGTTTACCTTGGCTCTATTTGCTGTTGTTATGCCATATAGTGATGGAATTGTTAATATGACAGAAAGATATTGCAGCATTTCTTAAACATGTAGAAATCAGTAGCTGCAGTGGTCTGTTTGTCTGTCTGTCTGTTTCCACTGTCACAGTGCTCTTTACAACATGTAAATTAAAAATTTTGCTTCACTTGTCTTGTGCTACTGAACTACTGAATGGATAACAGCAATGTTAGATTTTATTTTCTCTCAGCATGAAATATTTTGTTTACTATCCTGGCTACATGAGACTAACCTGTCATAGTTTAAAAATATGCTTATAGCATGCTGTGGATCATTCTAATAAATTCAAAGTCATAATTTAAACTTGTGAAAACACTCTGATTTTCCTTGTTCTCATTTATATTTTGGAAATTATCCAAATATTTTATACCCAGTATACCTTGTTAATATTTCCTTTTCTCTTTTCTTCTAAGCTTTGTGATAATAATACAATAAAGACATCATCATTGGGACAAAGGTTTAAGTTTTTTAAGCACAATGTGCATAGAACAGAGTCCACAACAGAACTGATTACAATAGCCCAAAATAGAGGCTTTAAAGGCCTGTAGAGGAAATGATGTCATCAAAAGGGCCGGAACCAGAAGTGACATCAGCAAAGGAGCCGGCTTTGCAAGTGACATCAGCAAAGGGACTGACTTCGAAAGTGACATCAGCCAGCTCCGGAAGTGATTTCTTCTGAGGCGCCGGAACCTTGCAGGATTTCCCGGGAAAGGTCTGTAGGGAACTGAGAAAGACAGTCAGCGCACTCCGCCTCCCCCTGGTCGGATGTTTTATTACAATTACGCAGACCCTTTAGCTGCCTCCTACTCGCACGTGTGTGACAGCTTTTAAAGCAAAATTTTAAATTTTAATATTAATGAATATGGGTTATTTTGAGGTGTTTATATATACAATATTTATGTATACACATGTTACTAGAAGAAAAGGATGTTTTAAGAAACAAAGCTTCTATTCATCTTTCAGGAGACATGGTGGCACAGTGCTTACAGCTGCTGCCTTATAGCTCTAGAATTCTGGGGTGAAAACTTATGACAGTACTCCCCCTTCCTCCCATATCACATAGAAACAATGTAGTGTGCAGTCAATATCATCTTCTAAATAGTATGTCAATAAGATTGGTGCTTTTGTCCCTTGACTAGAAAAATATTTTGTGCTTTTTGTAATATCATTAAAGTATAAAAGTCAAAACTTTTAATTTTTATATCTGTAGGAAACTATCTTCAGACACGTGAGTCTGGGGAGCATTTTACGGGCTTGTGTTGGACAAAGAATGTAGCAACAGTACAGGGCCTGTTACAATGCCACAACAAAGAGAAATTAGTAAACAAATGTCAGCACTGCTGACTCAGTATTACCAAATAAATGCATAAATACATTTTAGATATAAACATATATCAGGCAGAAAACACAATATTCACACAATACAAATAGCTGAGCCTCAGAATGATCAGTGATGCTGAGTCAGAAGTAAAAACTAAATTGGCCAGATGCATGTGCAATGGGGTCTTGGTCACATTTCAAGGAGATGACTGTATGAAAGTTAACAGTTTAACAGTCTTGTGACACAGAATTGAATTCTATTATATAACATGCTGGTTGATGGAGTGCAAACAGTTTATTGCTGGGGTGAGTTAGGCCTGTGATGATGGAAAATGGTTTCTTCTAACATTTATTTCTCTTGGTACATGTCTTATATGAATGTAGCTTAGCTCTAATGAAAAGCTTGACCACTTTAAGCACATATTACAGGGTTTCGTAGACTGCCAATGTATAGTTGTTATGCCAGTAAGAGATGTTGCTAGTTAGTTTACTGTTCATGGTTTATCTGTAGAAGTTTATGAGAATCAAGGAAAAACAGGCTGACTGTCTTTAGATTTCTCAAAAGTTAAAGTCATGGATAAGCCTTTTTAACAAGGCATGTAGTGCTGAGAGACCATGAAAGATACTTGGTGATGCCAACCCCTAAGAAAATGAATTGACTCTCATTCTTTCACATCTACCCCATTAACTTCAGTAAGCTTATAACCTTCTCCAGATTTCTTGATGTCTATATTTAACTCTATGGTTTTGCTGATGTTGTTGGACAGAATGATTTCCCTGCACTATTCAGTACAAACTACAGTAGTTACTTTATCCCTATAGACTCTCTTGTCATTTTTCATTATCATTTTTGACTGTATATTTGGTATATATCCTTCTCTTGTATGTGCCAGTCTTTTTCTTTTCTTTTTGATTTTTGTAAGGGATGTTTGTGGACTTCATTTTTTATGGCAAGGTAATAAGAAATTACAATTGTGTAAAAACAACCTTAAAAAAAAAAGGTCCTAATGAGAATAATGCATCTGCACAAAGTCCCAGAAACATAATTTAATTTAATTTTACAAAATCAATATTGCATGAGATTCAAGTGCAGATATGAATTTCACAGTGTCCAAAAGCCTAACTGGAAAAAGAAAATCTGAAAAAGAACAGAGTTGCTAATTAACCAGTTTTTATTTTACCATTATGAAAGAAATGCAGTCATTTATAACTGTCCAATATATTCTTATGCAGCGTAAGTAATTTCCCTCCACTGAATAAAATTTATTTCCAGCAACATTTTTAATTTGCGCGTATTGGTTTGATGGGAAACTAGAAGATATGGTCATGCATACTGGGGCTCTCAGCATTTGTAACAGACAGATCTTTGTAGTCAGCATCCAGTGGTCAGCTGATGATATCAGTGATGAAGAGTTGCAAATCCGCTACAACTCGTCTTTCATTTGGAGAGAGTGAGCAGCTTTGGATCCTCAAATGTTGTGTGATGCAGTGGGCTACATAAAAATGGAAAGTATATTATATGCTGGCTTTGCAAACCTCTGGTGATCAGAACTGCAGAAAAGTGGCAATGTGCTAATTTCTGTAAAGTATATAAAGTTTAATAATTCTTTGTTCTTTTTTACATAGAATTTTATAATGGAAAATGAAATTATTACTTGATGAATATAAATTCCCCTTTTCAATGCCACATATATTCAATTTAACAGCACCTTTTTAAAAAAGGAGACAAATGCCAATAAGTCTTTCAGTGTAGATGAAATAGCTATATTACAGTACCATTAATACTAAACTCGTGTACTTAGATGTGCTGACTCCACTTCCAGTGTTTGAGAAGGACCTAAAATCCACCTCTTTTAGCTTTATATAATTATGAAGCCTGGCTTCATAAAAGTTGCTGGTATGATACTGTATGAATCTTTTTGCCTTTATATTAAATGTATGTATTTTTAAGTATCTTTGTATAATACTTACAACATTTTATTCATAGAATAAACTGCAAGATACAGTGCCTTATGAAAAAAACTAAATATGACATCCATGGTTTATTGTATTTATGGGTGCTTCACATTTAGATTTATTGAGTCTCATAATAAATGGCATTTGTTACAATAAACAGAATGTTCTGGAAATGTGGGTGAGTTAGTATCACCTTTATGAATACAAATAAGTAAAACCTACACTACTGTTAACTTTTCAAATTGCAGACAGAGTTGTGGCCATTTCCATAAAATAGTTGATAGATATGCAGAATTCTGAAGAAAGGTAAACTTTGCTCAGTCATTATACAGTTTGTATTACCTTATGCTGAGTATTAGGTTGGCTAAGGAGATTACAGCAGCAAAGTAGCAGTGGTTGTAAACAGGATTTTATGCTGCTAGCTAGAATTATGATTATGGATCAGCCAGCAGGATCCGAACCAAAGGTGGAACATTCCACAATGAAAACTAGAACTGAATTTGAGTTGAAACATGTGCTTGCCATTACAGTCACTATAGCAAGTGTGAAAGCCACGGAGATGTACAGCTTCCCAAACCCGGACACAGACTGGCACAGGGACATACAAGTGCAAAGCACCACACAGTTTATTTCTCCCTGGGACAGCTCTATTTTCCACCCCCCACTTCAGAGCACAATACACAATTAACCAGCACAACACTGCTCAGTCCCTTCTCTTTTTCTTCTTTCTTTCTTTCTCTCTCTCTCTCTCTTCTCTGCAGCCTCCACTCCTCTCCCAGCAAGCTTTGTCCTCCACCTCTCGACTCTGGCTCCTCAAACAGAGTGAGGCAGCCTCTTTTATAATGCACCCGGAAGTGCTCCTGGTGCTCTCTGGTCCTCTTCATGCAGCACTTCAGGGTGTGGGGCAGAAGTGCTGTAAGGCCACCTGGAAGTGCTGTAGGTGCCCCGGATCCTCTTCTGGCAGCACTTCCAGTTGTGGCGTGGGCCATGGGGCCCATTTGGATTGAGCTTCTAAGCTCCAAAGCCATGGTCCTGATGTAATCCAGGGGGGTTGCCCTCTCGTGTTCCAGGGGAGGTATTACCGTGAATATGTCCTCTCCCCTGGCCCTTCCATCACAGGGGCATCCCGGCCAAGCAAGAGCCCCAGCCATCCTACACACAATAAAGGCCAATACAGCATAAAGAACATGAGAAACCTGAATTTGGAGAAAAAAATTAAGTATATGTTTCTTTGAGAGCACAATAAAATTCACTTGAAATGTACTTCAGATATTTTTCTTCTCTACTGCTAGAGGGCATAAACATGCAATTTATTTGGATATTTTTTTTCTCTGCAGCTAGAGGGCATAAACATGCAATTTTTGTTAGACGTGTCTCATCTTGTGAAATAAAAACTTAAGCATGATTAAACATTACAACTACTGTATATAAACATTAAAACTAGATATGAAGGATATCTGTGAAATATTCTAAAAACATACTTTTCTATATATGATTGTAATTGTATCTATCTACAAATGAGAATGATAGCTTATCACTGCACTATCACTACACTGCATTAAAAACATACAAGGCTAAAACATATCATATCCTATTATATAATTAAGTGACTTCAAAAGATATAAATAAGGGCACAAGTGCCAATCAAACCTGTATAAGTCAATCACTTTAACCATCACTTAAAAAAGCCAGCATTATAAATGATTGATTCAATAAGGTTATTAAATATAAGCTTGAGTGCAGAATAAATAGTAAATGCATTGAGGATCAGAATCCTACAAATATAAAGACAGTGTGCTTATTTTACTCTTATTGCAGACAGCCAAATAGACTGGAGGAGATAAACACCAGGACTCTTTCTGATCTTTTTCAAAGGTACACTGAGGCTCATTTTCAGCAATGAGGACTGAAATCAAAAAGCAGAGGGCACTTCCAGTGCCTGTCGATCATAACCCTCTGCTAATGTAAAGCTACATTTTCAAATGGCATTCAACCACTGTGGTGGCCTCATCAATATTCTCAACAGCTTGGCTTTTTGGACAATATCCAGACTATCAGAAGCAATGGAACACTTCACTCTAGATAGAGTATACAGTCATACAGTAGCAAGTGGTTTATAAACAGGGGTAAGGAGTACATCATGTAAGATGGTTGTATTTTAAATAAGTTTAAGTCATGTACTGTATTTCATTCATTTTTGCTAATATTGGTACCAAAGAATGGTAACCTGTTGCATATTGATTGGATATTCAAGAATTTCATTGTATTCTGTATACATGACAGTCATACTCTACCACTACTACTACTACTATTACTACTGCTACTACTACTACTGCTACTATTACTAGCCAGTGAAGAAGAGCTAAGTATTATCACTAGTTCCTTACATTAATAAGTTTACTTGCCTCATAAACTACACCTAGTTCACTTAGTTATTATAGTGCTGTATACATCCCACATTTACCAGCCTGAGTAAATATTTAATCTACTGGATACTTCCAGTATCTATACTAATAAAAGGCAAAGCCCTCACTGACTGACTGACTGACTGACTCACTCACTCACTCACTCATTACTAATTCTCCAACTTCCCGTGTAGGCAGAAGGCTGAAATTTGGCAGGCTCATTCCTTACAGGTTACTTACAAAAGTTAAGTGGGTTTCATTTCGAAATTCTATACATAACGGTAATAACTGAATTCTACTTACGTACATATATACGTCCATAGCCTGCATCTTGGTTGGCGATGTGAGGCGGAGTTGTGTCCTCCATCACCACGCCTCCCACGTAGTTGGCTGCCTGCCTATATTGCGTCCCCCATCCCCATGCCTCCCATGTAATTGACTGCCTGCCCATATAAGGCTGTCCGTCAGCAGCAATCCAAGCTGTGAGAAAACAGTTAAAAGTAGGTGTGTCAGACGTTGTGGTACATTTTCTGATGCAGCTAGACGGAAACAACTTTATGACGCTGCCACCAAATGTTCGCAGAAAAATCCACAAGTTAATAGACATGCTGTCGTTAAATACTCGCAGGCAAATCCACAAGTTCATAGAGATGCTGCTGCTAAATACTCGCTGGCAATTCCACAAGTTCATAAACACGCTGCCGCTAAATATTCGCAGGCAAATCCACAAGTTTTTACCGGGAATGCCTGTTAAACATCTTAGATTCATGAGTAGCGATTTGGGTGGTGAGATGTCTATCGAGGTGATCACCATCGATCAAAGAACTGTCACTTACCGAGTGGTTTCCATGCACAGAGATGCCGCCTGCCTTTTACATTCTCTATGTTACATATTGCACGGCCATATCAGGCTCCATCTTGATATTCGGAGGAACATTGTGTCTTATGTATTGATTTACTGGGACAGGTTCATGGTGTGGACTGATGACGGTACAGGAGATAATTATACTACACAGGAGCACTATAAGAGTGAAATGCTTAAGCCCTTCACCTATGCTTCTGCATGTGAGTTGATGGCCGCCGCTCCTAATAGTCGGTGACTTTAACTTCCATATTGATAATCATTGTGACCCGAAAGTAAAAGAATTCATGATCCTCCTGGACTCTTTTGATTTGAACCAGCACATTAGTCAGCCTACACATAAAGCAGGTCATACGTTAGACTTAGTAATTACCAAAGAACTAAAAGTTGATATGAAGCAGATCATTGATATTGGTCTATCAGACCATTTTCTGATACTATTTAATATAGAAATAATGATAGAAAATATTCACGAGAAGCATATTGTTAAAAAAGGTTCTCTGATTCATCAGCAGCTTCAAAATTTACAAACATTTTAAGCAACCAGTCCATTTGTAGTGCTTACTACAATAGTGAGAATAATGCAAATAGTAAGGTGGAAAATTTTAATATTAAGATGAGAGCTGCTGCTGACATAGTCACACCTGAAAAGATAGTTAAAAAATCTTCTAGTACTGTTATACTGTGGAAGACCCAAAGAGTGTCTGATCTTAAGAGAGCATGCCGGAGAGCTGAGCGTACATGGAGAAAAACTAAACTGATTTTTCATTATGAAATTTTGAAGGTTAAAATAACAGAATACTACAACATAGTCCATCTTGAGAGGCAGTGTTATTTCTCTAGAATTATAAATAGCAATGCTAGTAATCCCAGAGTCTTATACTCTACGATTGATCATCTGCAAAATCCAGGTCACTCAATGGAATGCTTCCAAAATACTTCCAGTGAAACTTGTGAGGTTTTTGCTGTATTTTTAATCAAAAAATTAATGATATTAGAAAAAATATAGTACATCTCCCCAATACTGAACCACTTAAACCCTGGTACTCCATTTTAAACAAACTAAATTCTTTCACCAGGATAGATTTACATGATTTATATAAAATAATTTTTCAACTGAGACCTTCCGCCTGCATCTTCGACCCAATACTAACAAGTTTTTTCAAAGAAGTATCGGGCATGCTAATTGATAGTATTCTTGATATAGTAAACTCGTCATTAGATACGGGGGTCTTCCCAGACTATCTTAAGACTACTGTAATTAAACCCCTGCTCAAGAAAAATAATCTTGACTCCTCTGCTTTTGAAAATTTTGGACCAATTTCTAACCTGCCTTTCTTAAGTAAAATTCTAGAGAAGGCAGTCATTATGCAGCTTAATGACCACCTCAATAAACATGCCATTCTTGATAAATTTCAGTCGGGTTTCAGAACAAATCACAGTAGAGAAACAGCACTCGTTAAAGTAGTAAATGACTTTCAGGTAAATGCAGACAGAGGCCATTTATCTGTTCTCATCCTCTTAGATCTGAGTGCTGCAGTCGACACCATTGATCACAATATTCTTAGAAATCAACTTAGTCAATGGGTGGGCCAGTCTGGCAGTATCTTAAATTTGTTTGAATCCTACCTGGCAGGTAGAAAATTCTTTGTTAGTTGTGGTAATTATACTTCAAAGACACATGATATTCTATATGGTGTTCCACAAGGCTCTATCCTGGGTCCGCTGCTCTTTTCGATTTACATACTTCTGTTAGGTCAGATTATCTCAGGGCATAGCTATGCTGATGACACACAACTGCACTTATCAATAGTGCCTGATGACTCCGACCGTCTTGATTCACTGACACAATGTCTTACTTATGTTTCTGAATGGATGAGTAGTAATTTTCACAAACCAAATAAAGAAAAAACAGAAATTTTAGTGATTGGCAATAATGGATATAATGAGGTTATTAGAAATAAACTTGATGTACAGTAATCCCTCGCTATATCACGCTTCGAATTTTGCGGTTTCACTCTATCGTGGATTTTAAATGTAAGCACATCTAAATATATATCACAGATTTTTCGCTGGTTCGCGGATTTCTGCAGACAGTGGGTCTTTTTAATTTATGCTACACGCTTCCTCAGTTTGTTTGCCCTGTTGATTTCATACAAGGGACGCTATTGGCGGATGGCTTAGAAGCTACCCAATCAGAGCATGTATTACATATTAACTAAAACTCCTCAATGCTATAAGATATGCATCCCGCGCGGAGCTTGATTGTTTGCTTGTCTCTGCCTCTCTCTCACCCTCTCTGACATTCTCTGCGCCTGACGGAGGGGCTGTTTGCACAGAGGCTGTTTGCTTAAAAGATACTGACGCTCCTCTAAAAAAATGCAGCTTTATTGCGGTGCTCTGCATATTTAAAAGCACACGTATTGATTTTTTGATTGTTGCTTTAATCTTGCTCTCTCTCTCTCTGACGTTCTCTGCGCCTGACGGAGGAGATGTGAGCAGAAGTGCTGTTTGCACAGAGGCTGTTTGCTTAGAAGATACTAACGCTCCTCTAAAAATGCCGCGGCAAACTTAAAAGCACATGTATTGATTTTTTGATTGTTTGCTTTTCTTTGCGAGCGCTCTCTCTCTCTCTCCCTCTGAAATTCTCTGCTCCTGAAGAGAAGATCTATTTGCATTCTTTTAATTGTGAGAAAGAACTGTCATCTCTGTCTTGTCATGGAGGACAGTTTAAACGTTTGACTAAAGGGTGTTATTTAATGTCTAGAGGGCTCTAATAATGTTAACAGTGTGGGAGGGCTTAAAATATATAAAAATAACCATACAAACATATGGTTTCTACTTCGCGGATTTTCGTCTATCGCGGGGGGGTTCTGGAACGCAAATCCCGCGATCGAGGAGGGATTACTGTATTAGGATTAAAAGTCAAAACGGAGGTAAGGAATTTAGGGGTAACTACTGACTCTGACCTGAATTTTAAATCACATATTAATTAGATTACTTGGACAACATTTTTCCACTTAAGAAATATAGCAAAAGTTAGACCCCTTATAACATTGCAAGATGCTGAGAAATTAATCCACACTTTTGTTTTCAGTCGACTAGATTACAGTAACGCTCTCCTCTCAGAGAAACCCCATTGGGCCAGAGGGAGTGGCCCACAGGAGGCAGGCGACGAGTGGAGCTGATTGACAGGTAAGCCTACCGGCGTCTGTCTCTCTGTTTTTGCTAGTGGCTCGGCGCGAGCCGGAGGGATCCCTTCGGCCCGCCGAGTCGCCTCTTTTACAGATGCTAAGTGCTCTCGCTGTCCAGCTGGAGAAGCTGCAGGGGAAGGTGGTCGCGTCAGAGGAGACACCGTATGAGACGGAAGATCGGCGCGACGCTGGAGCCTGTGGCCAGCAGAGTACTGCGGAGAGGGTAGGTGATGCGGTCCCTGTAAAGCATGAGGGGGGATTCAACGAACACGGCCGTGACTGTTTAAACGAAGACCGGCTTCGAGTAGGCAATTCCCCAACAGCGGACACGGTGGTACAGACGGCCGACGGAGCGAGGAGAGTGAGTACGCAGGGCCTGGCAGGACAGGGGCTGATGAGTGCCCTGGGTCCTAGCGCCCTGCGCTCCAAGCCCGCGGCAGTCTCCCGTCGCTCTGCAGGGACACAGACGGGGCTGGACTTGAGCTGTTGCCATGCTCAGACCCAGACCGTCAAGGCGTCCAAGAAGAGGGAGGAACCGAGGGGTGAATACCGGTTCCTCCGATAGGAAGGGGCGTCTCACGGCGGGGACCGTGGAGGCGAGAGCGGCACAGAACGGAGGGGCACGTTGGGGGTGCCGAAAAAGGGTGTCCCAGGGGGCCGTGTTGGACCCTGGGAACGTAGTAGGACCCTCTCTGGGGACGTGCTGCCCTTTCGGGGAGTGTTGCTCGGACCCACGTGTCTTTGCTAGCGGTGCCTCCTCGATCGCCCTGGTTGTATTGGGGGCCACGGGTAGAGGGCTTGGAAGTGCTGGGGGGGAAGAAGACAGGAGACACCCGCACGGCTTCCGGGTGCACTTCCGCCACACAGGGGTGTGTCCAAAGGGGAGTGCCGGGAAGCAGCTGGAACCCATCCGAGTTCCTACTTAAGGGGCCGCCTCCCTCCAGTCATCGGCAGAAGTCGGGTGGAAGAGGACGAAGCTGGAGGGAGGACTAGAGGCGGCCAGGAGAAAGGCAGAGAAACTGTGTGGCCTGGACATTGGGGGAATCAGTGCTGGAGCCACTGGGATTTGTAGTGCACGTTAAAATTGTAAATAAGTCTTGTAAATAAACGGTGTGTGGTGGAACCATGTTGTCCATCTGCCTGTGTCTGGGTCCCAGTCCACAATATATATACACATATACATACATACACACAGGTATATATATGTGTATATACAGTATGTATGTGTCTATATGTGTGTCTGTATAGCTTTGCTCACTGAGTGCAAGGGAAAAAAATAAAATGTAGTCTATAAGTTATTAAACAGTAAAACATTAATGTTTTAAGAAATAAAGATACATTGAGCACCACTGGAGTGGTTTCGGGTAAGCTACATTTTAAAGCCGGTATAACATAACAGGTAAGTAGTACTAACAGCAGCTAAAATGTATATGGATCATCTCTTGGTAGTTGATCCCTTTTGAAGGCGCTACACGACGGCTGTGGTACAGAAATTACATTTTCTATGTAAACGTCCAAATTTCTGCCTGTGGTAATGTGCCTTACTGGCATTACCAGCAATTAAAAGAAAATCATTTTTGTGTCCTCTGCAGTGTTAAGAGAGAAAGGCTTTGGTTTGGAATAAAAGGAAAAAAGGTGTAAAGAAAGGAAACTTGCCTTTTTCTTTTATATAGTGTAGAGAGAGGTCTTCGCTGATGATATGAGCATCGCGGTGGGTCTCGTGTAGACTGGAGAGATGGCCCTGCCATTAACTGGCCGGGATGGCACTGTCGGTCCTTCACTCATGTGCGTGTCTTCATAATCCGACCTGACAACCTCATAATCATATACGTGTAAAAGAAAGTGCGAAGCGCCTTAATATTAGTTTGCTGCGGTCTAGAAATGGGATCCCTTGTTTACAGTTGTCTGGGCTATAGCTCATGGGAAGGAGGAAAAAAATTTTGAGTGTTTACTTTCACTTAAGGCAGAAGCGCAGTCAGCGTCTCAAAGGCCGGTACAGCTACGCGCGTGCGCGCCGGCTGCCTGACTTTTGTAGTATTTTTGCAGTGCAGGAAACGCCACTTTTTGCAGACACATTCATGTGATCAAAAGTCTCCGCGCTCTTTAGAGCTCTTGCTTTCTCTACATACTGCATTCATAGTCAGTTCACGTGAGCCGCTCGGAGTACATGCATCGAAGCTTCTGAGCTGTGCCTGTGCTATCTCGTGGGATCTCACGATGTCCACGGCTTTATTTAATGTTAAGTTTCTTGCTACAGCAATTTTAACTCCGTTTATACCTCGTGTCTTCTCATTAAACTTGTATCTCGCAAATAAAGTATTCGGCGTTTTTCTTCAGCGCTCTTTGGGAGCTCTTCCTTCTTTTCTACGTACTGCGGTCACAGTCAGTTCACATGATTACGTGGGAGGCGTGATGATGTCACACGCAGCTCCGCCCCCACAGTCATCGAGCTAACATCCATTACAGTATATGGAGAAAAATAGGTTCCAGTTATGACCATTACGTGTAGAATTTTGAAATGAAACCTGTCCAACTTTTGTAAGTAAGCTGTAAGGAATGAGCCTGCCAAATTTCAGCCTTCTACCTACATGGGAAGTTGGAGAATTAGTGATGAGTGAGTGAGTGAGTGAGTGAGTGAGTGAGTGAGTGAGTGAGTGAGTGAGTGAGTCAGTGAGGGCTTTGCTTTTTATTAGTATAGATATCTTATACCTTACACTCCAAATCGTAACCTTAGCTCTTCAAATGAGTGTCTGCTTAGAATTCCAAGTGCTAAACTTAAAAGAAATGGTGAGGCGGCCTTACTGCTGTTATGCACCTAAAATCTGGAACAGCTTACCAATAGGAATTTTCCAGGCTAATACAGTGGAGCACTTTAAAACACTGCTGAAAACACATTACTTTAACATGGCTTTCTCATAGCTTCATCTTAGTTTAATCCTGATGCTCTGTATATTCAATTAATTATCATGATTACTCATGGTGGTTCCAAAATCCGTACTAACCCCTACTTTCTCTTCTGATCTTTTTCTGGTTTTCTGGGGTGGCGACCTGCACCACCACCATCTGATCAAAGCACTGTGATGTCCCTACATTGATGGATTAAAGGCCAGAAGTTCACATGACCATTATCATCAAGTTACAGTATTTCATGAGAACCCTGAATACCATGAGGACTGATTGAGATCGTTTATGTTAGGTAGAATGCCTAGAGGGGGCTGGGCGGTCTCGTGGCCTGGAACCCCTGCAGATTTTATTTTTTTCTCCAGCCGGCTGGAGTATTTTTTTTTTGTTTTTTTTTTCTGTCCTACCTAGCCATCGGACCTTCCTTTTTTTTTCTATGTTAATTAATGTTCCCTTATTGTAATTTTTCTTTATTTTGTCTTTTTTTCTCTTTCTTCATCATGTAAAGCACTTTGAGCTGCATAATTTGTATGAAAATGTGCTATATAAATAAATGTTGTTGTTGTTCAGGATAAAAATAAACAATAACTACTACTAATATGTTCACTCACCTAAAGGATTATTAGGAACACCATACTAATATGGTGTTTGACCCCCTTTTGCCTTCAGAACTGCCTTAATTCTACGTGGCATTGATTCAACAAGGTGCTGAAAGCATTCTTTAGAAATGTTGGCCCATATTGATAGGATAGCATCTTGCAGTTGATGAAGATTTGTAGGATGCACATCCAGGGCACGAAGCTCCCGTTCCACCACATCCCAAAGATGCTCTATTGGGTTGAGATCTGGTGACTGTGGGGGCCATTTTAGTACAGTGAACTCATTGTCGTGTTCAAGAAACCAATTTGAAATGATTCGAGCTTTGTGAAATGGTGCATTATCCTGCTGGAAGTAGCCATCAGAGGATGGGTACATGGTGGTCATGAAGGGATGGACATGGTCAGAAACAATGCTCAGGTAGCCCGTGGCATTTAAACGATGCCCAATTGGCACTAAGGGGCCTAAAGTGTGCCAAGAAAACATCCCCCACACCATTACACCACCACCACCAGCCTGCACAGTGGTAACAAGGCATGATGGATCCATGTTCTCATTCTGTTTACGCCAAATTCTGACTCTACCATTTGAATGTCTCAACAGAAATCGAGACTCATCAGACCAGGCAACATTTTTCCAGTCTTTAACTGTCCAATTTTGGTGAGCTTGTGCAAATTGTAGCCTCTTTTTCCTATTTGTAGTGGAGATGAGTGGTACCCGGTGGGGTCTTCTGCTGTTGTAGCCCATCCGCCTCAAGGTTGTGCGTGTTGTGGCTTCACAAATGCTTTGCTGCATACCTCGGTTGTAACGAGTGGTTATTTCAGTCAAAGTTGCTCTTCTATCAGCTTGAATCAGCCGGCCCATTCTCCTCTGACCTCTAGCATCAAGAAGGCATTTTCGCCCACAGGACTGCCGCAAACTGGATGTTTTTCCCTTTTCACACCATTCTTTGTAAACCCTAGAAATGGTTGTGCATGAAAATCACAGTAACTGAGCAGATTGTGAAATACTCAGACCGGCACCAACAACAATGCCACGCTCAAAATTGCTTAAATCACCTTTCTTTCCCATTCTGACATTCAGTTTGGAGTTCAGGAGATTGTCTTGACCAGGACCACACCCCTAAATGCATTTAAGCAACTGCCATGTGATTGGTTGATTAGATAATTGCATTAATGAGAAATTGAACAGGTATTCCTAATAATCCTTTAGGTGAGTGTATATTTATCAGCCTATTTTTGCTTTCTGACTGGATGGACTTTTTTAGTGGCACATACTGGTTTGAGTCTCACTTGTCCATAAATAATAAATTGCACAGCTGTTAAAATGTATACCAACACACAGATAATTAATATATGTAGTATGTTGATTTTGTCACAAGTGGAATGAGAATGAGCTAAATCAATAATTATAATAGCGGAGTAACATGTATTTTCAGCAATGGAGAAGTGTATAAATAATTTTATCAAAGTAACAGGTTGTGATAGTCCATAAATTGTACTCACTATAGCTGAGTATTCTTCAAAAATCTGTGGCTTCTTTACAAGAGAAACAGGCTTATCTGCTCAACCATTTTTTATGTCAGAGACCAGTATGTTTGGCCATTTAATGTACTCATATTTAATTTAACAGCTTATTTGTATGTACATTTTTAAATTAAAGTAGTAATAAGGTTAATTACTGTATTTAGGGTTTCTCAAACTGCATGTTATCTATTCAAAGTGCTTACTACTTTGTAGTATGTGCTATGCATGGAATTCTCCAACTTGATCCTTTTCAACTATTGTAAATATTACTTTTTCAGATATGATATGTACAATATCATTTCACTGTTAAATACATATGTTTAAATTAGTGTACAGCTCTAACCTACACAGGTTTTTATGATAATTGCTTCTTCAACAAGACCTACCCAAAAGCAAAATTCAAGGAAAAGACTTACCATTGAATATTTTAATTACATCTCTCACAATGAAGTACTTATAACTTAATACTTATAATGTAAAAATGCTGATTTTCAATCAATGATACTTTATTGTAAACAGCAGAACTTAAGGTATGATTTTACAAAATGTGTTGAGGAAAAAAATCATTTGATTAAAAGTAATGGATGCACGACTCCATAGTATCCAATGTCAGATTCTTATTTGTGTCTGTACATTCTACATCATTGTCACCTTTGTTGCACATACTGTACATATGTACAGTAGATATATATATACATATAGGCTGTGTATATTGAGTGTCTGTGTGTACTGTATATATAAAATAAATATACATTCCATGTTGCATTAAACACATATGCTTGCACATATAGAGTTAAACATTTACAGTTCACTGCCAAACAACATCTTACAATACATGTTGTTTCAACAATATGTAGTAGCTAAATTTCAAGTGAAGGAGAAAATGACTTTAGCTGACATTGTTACATGGTTTCAGAACACACACGGTGACACCTTCATGGGTGCTAGCAGTGTCAGGCAATGTTTAAACACTTTAAAGACAGGAACACAGGCATCACTGCCAGTCGTGTAGTGGTTACCAACAAACTGACACTACTTAGAGTAACACAGAAAAGAAACAAAATTAGGAAACATAAACATGTGACAAACAGAACTGGCAGCAAAGAATAGTGGAACCAAGCAGTCACAAGAAACTGAGTCCATTAAAGCAGGAAAAACAGGATTTTCTTATTAGACATTTTTTAATCTACACAATGAACATATGACTGAGCCAGGTATAGTTAGGCTTCATTCAGTTTTGAGGTAACATATGAAATTTTTTATTTATCATATTGCATATTTCAGTATTCTCTGGTACTTAGTAATTTTAATATGCTCATAACTCTAATGAAGTTACAAAGCCTTAATGTTATGCTTCTGTTCTTCATTTTTATATATATACATGTATATATATATATATATATATATATATATATATATATATATATATATAGATACATATATAGATATATATATTGTAAGATATGGCCGGCCATGTACCCCGGCCAATACCCCAAGCCGCCAGGTGGAGCCCTCCTTGCAGCATGGAGGTCCCCAGAAGACCAGCAGGGCATTATGGACCATGTAGTTTTTATGCACCGCCCTGCTGGATGCCATGGGGCCACGAGGGAGCTGCAGGGAGGACGAAGAGTTCTTCATGCCCTATGACCCGGAAGTTCGTCATAGGAAGAGCGACGGGCTTCCGGGGTGAGAAAAAACATTATTTACCCTGACCGGAAGGAATAAGGACTTGTGGACTGTTGGGAAGGAACACCTCGGGTCAGGGAATATAAAAGGACTGTGGGAGCTCCCAGACGATGAGCTGAGTTGGGAGGCAGGGTGGCTAAGCGTCTGGGAGTGGAGGATTGTTTATTATTGTGGTTTATTGTTATTGTGAATTGTGGAGAGGAGCGTGCTTTGTGCACTTATTATTATAATAAATATCATCTTTGGACTTTTACCTGGTGTCTGACGTATAGTCTGAGGGTACAAGGGTGCGAGAAGCGTCATATTCTGTTACAATTGGCGTAGTCGGCAGGATTCTCTGGCCGTCAGTTTGGCAGAGGACCTGAATTTAAAAAATTTATTGTGGACAGAATATCCCGGGAAGACAGCGTCACGACACACACAGAAAAATCGCCAGAAACCTCATCTTTATCAAGTCCGTCATGGGAAGAAGAAGACAAAGCAGGCGCCAGCAACAGCGGAGGTCTAGCGCTCGGCATGGCCTGCGCTCAAGAGGAGCTATGGAGCGGCTACGCATTTCGGGAGAGATTTCCGGAGGAGGACGTCACCGACGAGGTATGTACGGGGAATGTACTGAATAATCTTTTTAAATTAACACATGATGTCCCATGTACATACCTCCCAGATGTCCATCCGAAGGCTCTGCGGGAGGCAGAAGACCGACCCGAAGGCGATGGCGCGCGCTCTCATTCAGGCAAACGAGTAACCCGAAGCATTTCCGCATTACGGGTACCGGCGAGGGACACGTGACCTACCACAAGGGATTCCAGGAAGGTGACGTTCCGTATCCAGCTGTTTGTGGCTTCGCCCAAGAAAAGACGGACTTGAGTTTTTCGAAGGGGAAAGGGGAGGCGATCAGTACCGCTCTCCCTACAAAAAGGTAAGGAGGTCCGGGAAATGATTGATCGGTCCGTCGATAAATTGATACAGACGGATCACAGTCAGCCAAAAGCGGCACCGCGGTCCTCCGAAAAGAACTCCAAATCCCAGGCTCCCTTGCGGGACCTGTCTGAGCACGTGCCAGGAGCGGCCGTGTTTATTGGCTCCCACCCGAGGGTAAGGCTAATGATGGCTCGAGCATGCCTCCGGGTGAATTAAGTAACTTTTTGGACGTGCACGAGCTGGAAAAGTTGCTTCAGCCCGTGCACAAATTTTTACAGGTGGTGGAGACAATAAAGAAGATCACTGGGGATCTGGGAGCAGCGGCCGAAGCGCCTTTAAGGAGGGTGGATGAATTCCTACGGCGATTTGGTCAGGAGTCTCCCATTATGATTGATTTGGCGGTACAGGTGAGTTTTACCGGTACCGTACAGAATAAGGGGACACAGAGTGACGCGGGCCCGTAAACCAAGTTGGTCGTGAACCGAAGCAATTTCCCCCATAGGATTGTATGTAAATACAATGAATCCGTTCCAGACTGTACAAACTGTATGTAAATAGATTTTTTTAAGATTTTTAAGCACAAATATAGTTAATTATACGATAGAATGCACATCTAATAGTAAACTAAATGTAAAAACATTGAATAACACCGAGAAAACCTTGAACATCAAAAAAAAACTAACATTGCAAGAGTTCGCGATATAGCCTTATGACCCGATCGCTATAAACACTTTATTTTAATGAGTTTTAAGCACAGGGGAAAAAAAAGGAACATTTGAACGAATCTGAAATTTATTTAAAAACCAACCACAACAAAAGAAATAAAGTAACATTGCAGGAGTTCAAGCTAATAGCATTACAACCTGATTGCTGTACTGTACAGTAAACACTTTTTTTTTTAATGAGTTTTAAGCACAGGGAAAAAAACGAACATTTGAAAAAAGAGAAAAGTAACATTGCAACAATTCACGCTACGAACTGAAAAATTAACTTTGAAAAATCCGTAATACAAAAACCATAAACCACCAAGAAAACTAACCTTGCATGAGTCGGGTTCTGGCATGAAGTGAGGAGGAACTGGGTGGAGAAGAGGTTACAGTTTTGAGGGAGAGTCTGGCTCCGCGATGGAGGGATGTTTTCCTTCAGGTGTTTTCTCTGTTGTGATTTCTTGGGTTTCTGGTGTTTTTAGCTGTTTAGCTGGTGGATCAGACTTAGTGAAATAGCGGTCTAATGTGACTTGCCTTTTCCTACGCATTAAAATTTTTCGGAAATGCGAGACAACATTGTCGTTCATCATGTTTATCACTCTGTTCGTAACCACTTTGTCAGGGTGGATAGTTTTGCAGCAAATTGCCATGAATCTTCCTGGCTATCTCACATAACATCACCTCACTTACGCTATCCCCTGCAAGTTGCTTCTCGTTCAGCCACACTAGCAACAGTTTTTTCACCTCTTCCAGCACTTGAGGTCTCTGCCTGGTTAACGCTGTAACTCCTTTTACAACATCAGCTGCTTTAATAGATTCTATTTGCTTTAGAATAGTCGAAATCGTAGATTTTGACTTCTTGTACTCGGCGGCAAGATCAGTAACATGAACACCATGTTCAAACTTTTCAATAATTTCTTTATTTCGATTTCAATTTTCTTCAAAACTTTCTTCTCACCACTCTTCACTTGCTTAGAAGCCATGGTTAACTGCAAAAGCACACAAAATACTGTAGAACACAAAGAGATCACAGGTAAAGCATGCACGTCTGACTGAGAACAATGAACAGGGAGTGGCTCAACACGTGCTTAAATACAGTAATCAGCGCGTATGAACCAGTAGGGAAATGGAATAGAGCATAAAGAGTTCACAGCAAAAGCAGGCACGCATGTGCAGGCATGTCTGACCGAGAACAATGCAACACGTGCGGAAATCATTGGCGCGCCAAACCAAAAGGGAAACTGGCTTGTTCGTATACCCAGTGTGTGGTCGTGAACCGAGGCAAAAGTTTGGCAAACTTTTTGGTCGTGAACCGAGTCATACCACCGAAATAAGTATGTACATTGGTTTTGGTTAGCGCAGGGAAGCCACCTACCAAATTTCGTGAAGATGGGCCCATGAATAAGAAAGTTCAACATGGCGGACGTTGTTGACCATTATGACCGTTATGTGTAGAATTTCGAAATGAAACCTGCTTAACTTTTGTAAGTAAGCCGTAAGAAATGAGCCTTCCAAATTTCAGCCTTCTACCTACACGGGAAGTTGGAAAATTAGTGACATTGGAAAGTTCAATATGGCGGCCGACAGTGGCGTCATACCATCGAAATAAAATACGTACATTGGTTTCGGTTAGCGCAGGGAAGCCACCTACCAAATTTCGTGAAGATGGGGCCATAAATAAGAAAATTCAACATGGCGGACGTTGTCGACCATTATCAACCGTTATGACCGTTACGTGTAGCATTTAGAAATAAAACGTGCTTAACTTTTGTAAATAAGCTGTAAGGAATAAACCTGCCAAATTTCAGCCTTCTACCTACACGGAAAGTTGGAGAATTAGTGATGAGTCAGTCAGTCAGTCAGTGAGGGCGTTGCCTTTTATTAGTATATATATATATATATATATACATATACTAGCAAAATACCCGCGCTTCGCAACGGAGAAGTAGTGTGTTAAAGAAGCAATGAAAAGAAAAGGAAACAATTTGAAAATAACGTAACCTGATTGTCAATGTAATTGTTTTGTCACTGTTGTGAGTGATGAGTGTTGTTGTCATATATATATATATATATATATATATATATATATATATATATAGCAAAAAAACCCGAGCTTTGCAGCGGAGAAGTAGTGTGTTAAAGAAGCAATGAAAAAGAAAAGGAAACATTTTGAAAATAACGTAACATGATTGTCAGTGTTATTGTTTTGTCACTGTTGTGAGTGATGAGTGTTGTTGTCATATATATATATATATATATATATATATAAATATAAATATATATATATATATACACACACACACAAACATATATATATACATATCTATACATATACACATACATATACATACACACATACATACACACATATATATACACACAAATACATATATATATATATACATACACACACACATATATAAACATATATATACATATACATACATATCTACATATATACACACACAGCTATTTCAGATCAGTGCAATACGCTGTTTGTTAAAACGGATGACACCCGCTCTTACGTGCAAGTCTGCGTGGATATTATGAACTATCGATTTGTTCAAGTTCTATTTAAATTTTAAATAGAAGGAATTTTTATTTAGTCGACAGAAATATCTTTGGTAGGAATGGTAAAAACAGACAGGAATATTATTCCTGAATAAATCAACTCAAACCTTAAACAACTTATAATATTTTGCTCTCCATAAAAATATATCCTGTCTAAATTATACAAGTTAGAAATAAAGTAAACGTTAAAAGAACAAACATTCAAATTTCTTTACTCTTATGTAATTTTATATTTTATAAAAAATAAACTTAGATTTTAAATATCCCAAAAGATTTTGCTCTCCATAAAAATATATCCTGTCAAAATTATACAAATTCAAATATGAACATGCTGCATAACAAAACCTAGAAATATAAATAAAATGTGTTCCTTTCAGCAATAACAAATCAAATCATTCAGTTGTCTTTGCTCATATGTCATTTTAGAGCTGGACGCCTGGCATCTTTTTTTGGCCACAGGTTCGTTTCTGTTTGGTGTGAGGTTCTGTGTTGTGGAGATTCTCAGGATGGATTGCAGGTGCTCATCAGTGAGGCGACTCCTGTGTGCTGTTTTGTTAGTCTTTATCACTGAGAAGAGCTTCTCACACAGATATGTGCTACCAAACATGCACAAGGTTCGAGCCGCATGTAGACGGACTTTTTGTTCTTCAAAGTCACCAAAGCGCCGTGCAAACTCAGTGCGCTCAGTTTATCAGCAAAGTGCGATTTGGGAACACCGTAGTGACGACTTGGTTTAACATTACTTGGTAACAGGGAAAGTGGGGCAAGTGGTTGTGTCTCCCATAAAAGCAGCCTCAATTGAAATCACTTTGTGATTGTGCACGGTAAAACGTCCGCTGAAGTGTCAGATTCTTATTTAATTTTCTGCTTTCTGTATCTTCTGCATTGCATTCAGGTCTTTCAGGTTACCCTGATGTTTTGTTTTATAGTGCCGTCTTAGATTAAATTCTGTAATTACAGCCACATTAGCTCCACAAATGAGACACACGGGTTCAGTAAACATATACTCAGCCTCCCATCGGTTTTTAAAGGCTCTATTTTCAGAATCAACTTTTCTCTTCAGCATCGTGTGAGCTAGCTTCGCAATAACTTGTTCGGCAAGGCGGCTGAAGCGCTGCATTATGGGATCTGTAGTTTATTGTGTTACCAGCGCTTCATATACCCGGCTTTAATAACAATAATACAGTATATAAAATGATCTCGGGCGGATATAATTACACCGGGCGGATGTGGCCCGCGCCCTTGAGTTTGACACATATGGACTAAATAGAACTTGAAAAGATATATTTTTTCAAATGTGATCGCGCAATTCAGATAGAGTTGACGCAAGACTACAGCCTGCATGCCTCAATAAGTCATCCTCCCTGCCTTACTTTTTACCGCTCATCTAATGAATACACTGAGTATGGCTTTACCAAAACAATCATTGATGGCTAATAAAGTATCCATTATTCGAGTATGTAGATCGGGTTATATATATATATACATATATATATACCCGTATCGCAGCGAGAAGTAGTGTGTTAAAAAGCTAGAAAAGAAAAGGGAACATTTTAAAAATAACGTAACATGACTGTCAATATACAGTATTTGTTTTGTGAGTGTTACTGAGTGTTGCTGTCATCAAGGATTTGATTATCATTATTTCTTTCAATCAGGTTCGTATTTGTAGGATGTGTTGTGTTCAAGTTACATTCCGTGTTTGTCAATCGCTGTAAAGATGACAGGTTTCATTCATCGATTCGTTTCTTACTGCATCAATAAACAGCTCGTCTTCTTCTTTATCTGAGACCTGACACACTGCATGCACGGGTTTTTTACACTGTCTTCCTTTAGCGGACATTGACTTTTTCCAACGTGTGCTTTGTTTCCGCAGTAGTTGGATTTATGAATATGCTTGTATGTATGAGACGCTTCATATTTTTTGCTGCCTTTTCAATTGTGTAATTCGGTTTTGTTCAGCTCTTTGGAACTGTTGCCTTTTATCTGTGCACTGCGCCAGTTCACGTGAGCCACTCGGTGTACATGCATCGAAGGTTCCCAGCTGTGCTGGTGCCATCTCGTGCTATGTCCATGGCTGTATTTAATGTTACCTTAGTCCTGGCACTTAAAACTTTCTCTCGCAGTTTCGCTGAGTTTGTGTCAAACACCACCCTGACCATCTCATCTTCCTCTCCATAAGCACAGTCCTTCACCCGTGAATATTTACCCGTGGCAGTTTGCTATTGGATTGCCGCTGACGGACGGCCTTATATGGGCAGGCACTAAATTACAAACGCCAGCGCAGCCTGTCTATGAACTTAATTTAAAGTGTAGGTTTACATCGTGCTTTGTTTCCAAGTAGCAGAACTCATGAATATGGTTGTATATGTCACTTGCCGCTTCTTATTGTTTCGCTGCCTTCTCAATTATATAATGCATGTTTTCTTCAGCGCTTTTTGAGGTCTTCCTGGTTTTCTATGTACTGCGTGATTACGGGAGGCGTGATGATGTCACACGAAACTCCCCACGGCGTTCAAGCTCATCTCCATTACAGTAAATGGAGAAAAACTGCTTCCAGTTATGACCATTACGCGTAGAATTTCGATATAAAACCTGCCCAACTTTTGTAAGGAAGCTGTAAGGAATGAACCTGCCAAATTTCAGCCTTCCACCCACACGGGAAGTTGGAGAATTAGTGATGAGTCAGTGAGTGAGTGAGTCAGTGAGTGAGTGAGTGAGTGAGTGAGTGAGGGCTTTGCCTTTTATTAGTATAGATATATATATATATATATATATATATATATATATATATATATATATATATATATATATATATACAGTGTATCCGGAAAGATTTCACAGCGCATCACTTTTTCCACATTTTGTTATGTTACAGCCTTATTCCAAATTGGATTAAATTCATTTTTTTCCTCAGAATTCTACACAGAACACTGTTTCCCCTGATCATCCTTGAGATGTTTCTGCAGCTTAATTGGACTCCACCTGTAGTAAATTCAGTTGATTGGACATGATTTGGAAAGGCACATACCTGTCTATATAAGGTCCCACAGTTGACAGTTCAGGACATATATATACAGTTAGGTCCATAAATATTTGGACAGAGACAACTTTTTTCTAATTTTGGTTCTGTACTTTACCACAAGGAATTTTAAATGAAACAACTCAGATGCAGTTGAAGTGCAGACTTTCAGCTTTAATTCAGTGGGTTAAACAAAAAGATTGCATAAAAATGTGAGGCAACTAAAGCATTTTTTTTAACACAATCCCTTCATTTCAGGGGCTCAAAAGTAATTGGACAATTGACTCAAAGGCTATTTTATGGGGAGGTGTGTTCAAGTCCGTTGTTATGTCATTATCAATTAAGCAGATAAAAGGCCTGGAGTTGATTTGAGGTGTGGTGCTTGCATGTGGAAGATTTTGCTGTGAACAGACAACACACGGTCAAAGGATCTCTCCATGCAGGTGAAAGAAGCCATCCTTAAGCTGCGAACAAAGAAAAAACCCATCCGAGAAATTGCTACAATATTCCGAGTGGCAAAATTTACAGTTTGGTACATCCTGAGAAAGAAAGCAAGCACTGGTGAACTCAGCAATGCAAAAAGACCTGGGGCCTCATGTATAAACGGTGCGTACGCACAGAAACTTTGTGTAAGAACTTTTCCATGTTCAAATCGCGATGTATAAAACCTACACTTGGCGTAAATCCACGCACTTTTCCACGGTACCTCATACCTTGTCGTACGCAAGTTTTCCGCTCGGTTTTGCAGACTGGTGGCACCCAGCGTCAAAGCAGTGCTACTGTTCCTGTGTGGTTACATCTTATTTTCCTGACGCGGCTTTATAAATACACCGAAACTAACCGCATATTGTTTATTAGTGTAATGCATCTGATTGTACTTAACTTGTAACAATATAATGGTCCAGGGAATAGCCATAGTATTCCAAATACCATAACTGCTTTAGCGTTGTTACTCTCACTTCTTCTTCTTCTTCTTCTTCTTTCAGCTCCTCTTGTTAGGAGTTGCCACAGCGGATCATCTTTTTCAATATTTCTCTCACTGCACCACTCAGAGTATTTATATCACTGTATCTGAGTGTGAATCACAGCAGCAGCTGATCGGAAAGGGAATTATCGGTATACAGCTTCAAGGACACGCTGTCTCAGCCACTGCAAAATGTTTTAAAGCCTTTCCTGTACGGACCTCGCGGTTCAGAAACAGAAACAATATCATTTATAAGGTGAAATTCAGCAAAATATGTTTATTAAATTATACAGATAAAACTTTAACTTGATTTAAATAATCTATATTCTTCACTGGGAGTGTCGTGAAGGATAGAATAATTAAACATTTACTACGAAGATATTTCAATGTTCTTTAAATGTTTTGAAGAATCGGCGCTAAGCTTACAGATGGCTTAACGTCTATTACAGAGCTGATTGTATGGCGATTGGTTACTTGGGGAAAGAAAAGCACTGACTGCAGTGACGGCTACGCCAATATATATTTAATATAAAACAGAAAGAGAAAATAACAACACAGCTAAAAACACAGCGACAAATTTCGGCAAAAGTTAAATGCTTGTGTCATGAGTACGAGGCGGCTATGCAGTGTCCGCAACAGACGTAGCCATCCACTGTGCATAAGCTACCTTACTGACGGGCGGGTGAAGGAGCCACCGATTCTTCCTCTGCCCAGTGCCACCACAGGCCTAGAGCCGCCCCTGATTGTACTGCTGCAATAAATTATTTCATCGAAGTGAAACACATGTTTAATAACGTGCTTTAACTCCAATCATCATGAAAATGATATCACGTATACATCTCAGTATTTTAGTTATTCAGAGAACTGTAATATTACGAATGTAATTGATTCTGTGTCCAGTTGGAGGAAGAGAGCCGGTTTAAGAAGCAAGTAGTGATTCACACACATAGAGCACATAGAAGATCAAATACAAAACAAAGCATTTAACGTGCTACTTTAATTACGATGTGATTTGAGAAACTGGTTAATTAAACGATTTTAAGATGAAGTTTATGATGTTCTACTTTAATGACAAAATAAACTATGTGATTAAAGTGGAAATTTTGAGATTGAAGTTGACATTTCGTGCTTTTTCCTGACTGTGTGCCTTTTTTCTCTGTACCCTAATAAGCTTTCATATGACGCTCAGACAGTGGGCTTACAACTCGGCTTTTCACGGCGACTTTGATATGTGACTTCTTTTTTATTTCCGGCACTGTGCGATTTGTGAATGTGAGCTTTCAAGTTTCTCCAACACGCTATGTCACTCGATCAACTTCCTTTTGTTGATTATACCACGGTTTATTTGAACAAATAGTATGTTTTTCATTTGCCTCCACTTGGTATTCGCTGAAATTCTTATATTTTCCCCCGTGCTTTTCCCATTGTCATTTCACAGAAGGCTGCGCTTAAGGGCGATTTATATTGATTTGCATATTCAAATAGGCGTAATTCTGGGAGGATTTGGGGCGTTACATAATGCGTGCACGGCGTAGTTTTCACGCTGATCAGGATTTATGTAGCGGAAGAACGTGGAAGTTGGAGTACGCGCAGATTCCTGCATCTGGATTTTTCTGTGCGTAAACACATTTCGGATTTTGTGCTTACGCCATGTTATAGTGCGAGTTCTACGCACGGCGTTATACATGAGGCCCCTGGACGTCCATGGAAAACAACAGTGGTGGATGATTGCAGAATCATTTCCATGGTGAAGAGAAACCCCTTCACAACAGCCAACAACCAAGTGAACAACACTCTCCAAGGGGTAGGTGTATCGATATCCAAGTCTACCATAAAGAGAAGACTGCATGAAAGTAAATACAGAGGGTGCACTGCAAGGTTCAAGCCACTCATAAGCCTCAAGAATAGAAAAGCTAGATTGGACTTTGCTAAAGGACATCTAAAAAGCCAGCACAGTTCTGGAAAAACATTCTTTAGACAGATGAAACCAAGATCAACCTCTACCAGAATGATGGCAAGAAAAAAGTATGGAGAAGGCGTGGAACAGCTCATTATCCAAAGCATACCACATCATCTGTAAAACACGGTGGAGGCAGTGTGATGACTTGGGCGTGCATGGCTGCCAGTGGCACTGGGACACTAGTGTTTATTGATGATGTGACACAGGACAGAAGCAGCCGAATGAATTCTGAAGTGTTCAGAGACATACTGTCTGCTCAAATCCAGCTAAATCCAGTCAAATTGATTGGCCGGCGTTTCATGATACAGATAGACAATGACCCAAAACATACAGCCAAAGCAACCCAGGAGTTTATTTAAGCAAAGAAGTGGAAAATTCTTGAATGGCCAAGTCAGTCACCTGATCTTAAACCAATTGAGCATGCATTTCACTTGTTGAAGACTAAACTTCGGACAGAAAGGCCCACAAACAAACAGCAACTGAAAGCCCCTGCAGTAAAGGCCTGGCAGAGCATTAAAAAGGAGGAAACCCAGCATCTGGTGATGTCCATGAGTTCAAGACTTCAGGCTGTCATTGCCTGCAATGGGTTTTCAACCAAGTATTAGAAATTAACATTTTATTTCCAGTTATTTAATTTGTTCAATTACTTTTGAGCCCCTGAAATGAAGGGATTGTGTTAAAAAAACATGTTAGTGTTAGTGTTACATTTTTATGCAATGTTTTTGTTCAACCCACTGAATTAAAGCTGAAAGTCTGCACTTCAACTGCATCTGAGTTGTTTCATTTAAAATTCATTGTGGTAATGTACAGAACCAAAATTAGAAAAACGTTGTCTCTGTCCAAATATTTATGGACCTAACTGTATGTGTATATATATATATATATATATATATATATATATATATATATATATATATATATATATATATATATATATATATATATATATATATACTAGCTGAAATGAAACACTCTGCGTTACCCGGGGGGAAAATAAACTGTTTTTTTTTTAATTGTTTGAGAAAAATATAATTAAAAAAACAGAACTTTAAAAATAAAAATAAATTAACAAACAATGAAGACTCACTAATGTGCTTGTCTTGGCGGTCTTGTATGTATGTTATCATCCAGTTGATGCTCGGAACCGGCCAACTCTATTTAATTTCAAAAGCAACAGGGGTGCAGTGGTGCTCAAACATAAAGAATGCTGGCAGTCACCTCCAGTTTGCCCTCTGGTGGTCGTTCCGAGTGTCAACTGGATAATAACATTCATACAAGACAGCAATATCCCCCACCCTAAACGTAAGGGGCTGGGTTAAGGTTGATTTCACCCTACAGTATTTTTAGGCGACCAAGGAGAAACATGTGACCCAAGTTTCATGAAAATCGCTACAGCCCTTTCAGAAGTGATGGTGGAACACACATACACACACACATACAATAACTTATATATATAGATTCTGTATATTTCCTCTGTTTTTAGAATGGGAATAACCTTTCACTATTTTTCCCTTTTGCAGTTGTAAGCTGATGCATCCCTTCATAACTTCTAATAAATTCTCCATCTGGTTAAGCAAAGATCTTAGCAGCTATTCTGTACTAGGAACTGGGGATTGCATGTTTATATTACCAGTCAGTAAAATGAAGTTTCTGTAACAGGTTTATAGTATATGATACAGTGGCTTCTGTAACATTACGTATTTTCTCTTTTCATTTGTGACTCCATCAGAGCAAAATTTGTCAGGTATGAACGAGACCACAGGTAACATCTCATGCTTGGCAATCAAAAGATAAGGAAGATGTATCATGTCATGGAATAAAAAGCAAATCATCAGGATATCTGAAAACATGTGGTTAACCTAAATATTAAAGGTGCCATAAGAAGCAAGGAGTGTGAAACAAAAGGATTACATCATTCATTACATTGTATTAATTAACTGTTTCTCATTTCTATTCGCTTTCTCTTGTGGCTTTTGGTCTATTTGCTCCAACCTTCGAATTAAATCTCAAAATAATGTCATCAAAAATAGAACAACAATTTAAGAACCTAAATAAAAACTTGTGACATTGTACCGGTGGTGAACCAGCTGAGGGTAGGGAAGGCTGCAGGGATCTGTGGTATCTGGGGTGAACTTATCCAGGCTGGTGGAAAGTCTGTCCTCCTGGCATTGCAAGCAATCTTTGCTTCCATTTTGGAGATGGGTGTCATCCCATCTGACTGGAAAACAGGACTTGTCAGCCATATCTGGAAACGGAAGGGTGATCACTTGGATTGTAGCAACTACATGGGGATAACACTGCTCTCGGTGCCAGGTAAGGTTCTTGCTTGGGTCATCCTCAATAGGATCCGCGATCACTTGCTCACCTAGTAGCGACCAGAGAAGTCTGGTTTTATGCCTTTGACTTTGCCGATGATGCTGTGATGTTCACAGTGTCAATGGAGGCTCTGATCGGTACTCTTGAGAGACTGAGTGTCTGGGCTTGAGAGTGTCTAGGATAAAAACCAAGATCCAGGCCTTTAATGACCTCCTGGGCACAGCCATCAGCAGTGTGTCTGTCTGCCAAGAGAGTGTCGAACTTGTTGAGAGGTTTATTTATCTCAGCAGCAACATTCATGTCTTTGGTGAATCTTACTATGGAGTCAGTAGACAGATTGGGAGAACATGGGGAGGTCATGAAGTTGCTGGAAAGGGGTGTTTGGCGCTCCCAATATCTTTGTAAAAGGATGAAGGTCCAAGTCTTTAGAGTCCTGGTGCTTCCTGTCTTGCTATATGGTTGCGAGAGATGGACGGTATCCAGTGACCTGAGACAAAGACTGGACTCCTTCAGTACTGTGTCTCTTCTGAGAATCCTTGGGTGCCACTGGTTTGGCTTTGTGCCGAATAAGTGTTTGCTCATGGAGTCCCAAATGAGGCAGATTACCTGCATTGTGATGGAGTGTCAGTTATGGCACTACAGCCATGTGGTGTGATTCCCCGAGGGAGATCTGGCTCGCAAGATCCACATTGCTGAGGACCCGAGTGGCTGGGCCAGGCCAAAGGGACATCCACATAACACCTGGCTGTGGCAGATAGATGGTCATTTCTGGAAGTAGGAACTGGACCACGTGTCTGCCTGTGGGATTGCCAACCATGATCCCGAGCTGTTTTGTTGTGTGGTGGGTGCAGCAACGAGTTGTACCAGTGCATGTTACCCAACCATACCTGACATGAGTATGTGCATTACACAGTATATGTATATGTTACATGGTGCTACACATTATTATGCAAGTTTGTTTAATTACATCTTATTTTCTCTTATTTTGAGTAAAATATTTGTAAATGTTTACAGTGTTCTGGGCTTGCAAGTAAACTATGAAAATAAATGGAACTACTCTGAATATGTCCTCTTGTGTTTTTCAGATAGGGAAAACCGAAGTTTCATCGCAAGGTATTTTAAGGTAAGCATGACAGGTAGTTGTATTTGTTAATCATGGCATTGTTGCTTATTAGCACATGCAAGTAAGAATTTCCCTGTGCTCTGCGCATGTGACAATGATGACCATGTATACCTTAAAATATCTTTCACCTTTATGTCATTAATATGCTTCAGGCCAGTGAAATCCATGTGTCTAATTTCTCTTGAACCAAACAAATGGTGAAACTGCGCATACTGTATTTACTGTTCATCATAACAATCAAAGAAACCTTTATTATTTAAATATGGCACATATGCGCAAACACATATATCACTAAACACTTCAGATGAAGAGGGGTAAAATATAACGCAGTATGAACAGCAAAAATGAAAACTATGCCCTGTAATGAATGAGAATAATGGGAGCTAGCCTTTTCAAAACTGGGCTGTCTGTTTAAGGCCATCAAAATATGCATTTCATGTAATACGCGTTCGGGCGAAGGATACTATAAAACCACTAATCTTGCTAACATGTTCGAGAATTTGAAAGACAACTTGGTTTAAATTGACGCAGCCAAATTCCTTCCGAGCCTCCTGAACCGTGACGTTAGTTTTAAACGCTCAACACGTGCAGTTCGCGCCGGCTTCCCGGTCACGTGTGCAAGAAAAGGCGGGGCCAATGGGAAAAGCAGGCAGGGCCTTTTAGGGCTTAAGCCACAATCGCATGTGGATGTCTATAGAGAAGTATGTGTGTGGCTTTGGATACAGGAGTGTTTGAGCCGCGTGCCAGCAGCCGTGGGTAGAGCAAATAAAGTTACGGCTTTTTCGACATAAGAGGTGTAGTAGTGTATCAGAGTTTTTGGAAGGAACGAACAGTTGTGTTCACGGAGAGAGACGAAAGGAAACTCATCCCGGGTCAGTTATTCACAGCCGTGCCCTTGCTTGCAGATTTATTGTCTGCTTCTGAGGCTTTGATTCGGTCGGGATGCCCCACCACCGCGATGGTGGACATTTTATATTTATGTCTTATCTTTGTTTAGCAATATGTTAATGTTGTGAACATCATTCTTTATAAGCGAGTCATAGTATTTCAGAGTGAACTTTATTATTATTTGCGTTTTAATTCATCTATAGTACGATTCATCGTGTTTTTATTTATTTATTTATTTTAGTCGATTCTGTTAATGACTTTATTTTTGTTTATCATGCTGCTTTTAGTTAATTTTAATTACAATTCTTGTCATAGCATTCAGTTTTGTGTACTGTATATATTAGCAGTCTTTTCATTCATCCCAGCATATTTTTTATTACTATTAATCATGCTGCTTTTCAGTTTTATTTCAGTTTAGCGTGCCCATAGTTTTTCGTCTTCTACGTCAAATCACATTTTCAATAGTCATTTGTATTATTTAGACATTTCAGTCCGATTGAGTTTGTTGTGTATTTAAAATATAACCTTAGAGTTATCAGTCAGCCTGATGGGAGTTTTCACTGAATATAGGAAACCCATTTATGAGACTGCTTTCATATAAAACTAATCCAAAACCCATTTTTAGGCAAAAAAATGTCTAGATGTCTAGGTCTAGATGTGTCACTTTTAATAATTACTTGTTTTGTTTTTTATTTGGTTCTGTTAAAAGACATAATTGCTGCAAAACCAGTTGGAAAATATGTTAAATGGTGTGTACTGCATGTTCTTTGAAAAAGTAAATATGAGGCATGATATAAAAACATGGTGACAGTCACCTGTCCACACAGAATATTTCCAGACCATACTTGACTTGCTCCGAGATGTGAATTTGTCAAATGGTTCATGCATGAATACTGATCCTGCAGAATGATTAAAATATGGTGTTTTTAAGTTACTCATGTGCTTTTCACTAAGAAGTTACTAAAAACAGAAATAATTAACATTATTTTAAGAGTATTCAGTTATAAAGCTTTAATAGCACAGTACCATGTAAAAGGAGAGAGAATATTTTAAAATGCTAAATGAATAAAAATGGTAAAATACGCAAGTTTCTTACTGAAGCATTCTATTTAACTACCATCATTGAAATCTACAGTGACAAAATTATCGACTTAAAGTAATATGTTCAGAAGTGGCATGCACAATATCAGTTCTATAATGCCTTGGCCCATCAACCTTTTAATTTGCGTTAGGAAGGTGCAGACAAAAATGCTTATGTTTTAATATATATTGGTATCCACAGTCATGTCTAAAATAGTCCTTATCCTTATTATTATATCCTTATTAATGTAGCACAGTTATTGATTTGAAATGCCAAGATAGCATGCCATCATTCTAAGTATTATCAAATAGTTTTTATTTGCAGACTTTTTTTTTCTGTATGTAATTTTGTGGGCAGTGTTCCCACAAAGTGTGTGCTGTCCTGTGAAATAACGTGTTTTTTGCATTTGCAGCTTGGAGACTATGTGATGTAGTTGTTTGCTTCTCAGCCTATTGGTAGAGATTTTGCAGTGTTGCAGAGCGATAGCCATGGTTTGCGTGGATTATGACAAAGATCTGTCACTAGTGGTGCTTATGTCTCCCACTCCATCTGAGGTCCTATTGCAATGCAAGGAGGAATAGTTTCTATACTGAATGTGAAGGCAAAAAGGTGGTGTGTAGAGCCTACAGCAAAACAAAGCCGTGTTTATAGATTTTAGGTGCTTGTGTTAAGTGGTTTAAATATTACAGTATTATCGTCTATGATAAGTTTTAAGTTTCTTTTACTAAATAGTACAATTGATTCTGTTGGGACCTTTTATCACAAGAGTTTACCACAGTTGTTTTAATTGCATGATGAATACAAAATTTGCATTTTAAGGAATGGTAAAGGCAAGTGCAAAGATGTGCTTTGTCCTATAATGACACTGGAACTGGACTCTTAAGTTTACAGATTGTCTTCCCCCTCTTACTTATTCTGTGACCCTAATTAAAAAAACTTAAACCTGCCTGTGTACCAACTGTTCTAAAAGATAAAAATTAAATGTTAAAAGTTAAAGATTTCATTGTTTACTTAAAAGAACATTTAACCCGCCATTTAACTACAGAAAGCAGTTGTGTAAAGACTGAAAAATGCCTGAAGATTGATTATACCTCTTATAAGTAGCTCCTCCTCCAATGCAGTCTTTTCTACACACACAAAATCATGCATTATACACTTGCTATATAATTTTTGTAAACTTATTTTTCCATATTATTAGTCTTAAGACATTCATTTTCAAAAAGGCTCACTTCAGTATTTCAGCAAGTGTTCTTGTTTTTTCTTCAGGTTAGTCCTGCCTTTCCACCATGGTAAACCATGTTCAACTGACAGATGGTGCTGGTCACCTGTCCAAGGGTGACTCCAGTGGTACAAGCAGTTCTAGTGGGGGAGAGAGCTCTAAGGAGAGTTCACGCTCTTCCACTCCAGTCCTCGATGCTGACCGGACCGACCGTTTACGAGATAAAATGCGCCGCCGGATTGACTCTGGTGACAAGTGGTTTTCACTGGAGTTCTTCCCTCCACGAACTGCAAATGGAGCGGTTAACCTAATATCCAGGTGTGACACATAGGTAGTGTGATCCTTTGAGAGAATTATTTTGCACATGTTATTGCATCGTTCCCATACAACTTTCCTTCTCTGTTAGCATTGTACTGTATTAATCTATAATTTCTAAAAGTATGTTTACAGTCTTCCCTAATTTTGTCTGTCTTTTTTTTTCTTTGGTGCTTTGTTTTCCTACTTCCATTTTCTCCTCTGCTTACCTATACTTTCATTAGTTGTAATTTTCGGTAATTATATATTTTTTGCTGATCTGAAATTTCATTTTGGATCAGTCACTCTAGATTTGTAATTCTGGTACTGTCTTAAGTGTTGCTATTTTACATTTTTATGTATAGATTTGACCGCATGGGGGCAGGGGGTCCACTGTTTATTGATGTGACTTGGCATCCTGCTGGAGATCCTGGATCGGACAAAGAGACTTCTTCAATGATGATTGCTAGCACAGCACTCAACTACTGTGGCCTAGAAACAGTACTTCATATCACTTGTTGCAATCAGAGTAAAGAAAGAATCACTGAACACTTAAAAAAGGCTAAACGTCTGGGTCTCAAAAACTTAATGGCATTACGAGGTGGTAAGTGCCCCGCTAACGTTGAGCTACCACTTTTAGTTGTTTTTGGATACTGTAAATTGCTTAGCTCATTTAAGTCTTATGAGTTGACATTTCTTTGAACCTCGCAATAAACCGTCTATCCATTTTAAGGCATTTTATATGAATTATTTACAGTTGTGCTTAAAAGTTTGTGAACCCTTTCTATATTTCTGCATAAATATGACCTAAAACATTATCAGATTTTCACTCAAGTCCTAAAAGCAGATAAAGAGAAACCAGTTAAACAAATGAGACAAAAATATTCTACTTGGTCATTTATTTATTAAGGAAAATGATCGAATATTACATATTTGTGAGTGGCTAAAGTATGTGAACCTTTGCTTTCAGTATCTGGTGTGATTTTCCCCCCCTTTGCAGCAATAACTGCAACTAACTTACTGTAACAACTGTAACTTTTGATCATTCCTGCACACCAGCTTGGAGGAATTTTAGCCCATTCCTCCTTACAGAACAGCTTCAACTCAATATGTTGGTGGGTTTCCTCACATTAACTGCTGGCTTCAGGTCCTTCCACAACATTTCAATTGGATTAAGGTCAGGACTTTGACTTGGCCATTCCAAAACATGAACTTTATTTTAATTCTTTAACCATTCTTTGGTAGAACGACTTGTGTGCTTAGGGTCGTTGTCTTGCTGCATAACCCTCCTTCTCTTGAGATTCAGTTCATGGACAGATGTTATGACATTTTCCTTTAGAATTCTCTGATATAATTCAGAATTCATCGTTTCTTCAATGAAGGCAAGCCGTCCTGGCCCAGATGCAGCAAAACAGGCCTAAACCATGATACTACTACCACCATGTTTTACAGATGGGATAAGGTTCTTATGCTGGAATGCAGTGTTTTCCTTTCTCCAAACTAACGCTTTTCATTTAAACCAAAAAGTTCTATTTTGGTCTCATCCGTCCACAAAACATTCTTCCAATAGCCTTTTGGTTTGTTCATGTGATCTTTAGCAAACTGCAGACGAGCAGCAATGGGGTTTTTTTTGGGGAGAGCAGTGGCTTTCTCCTTGCAACCCTGCCATGCACACCATTGTTGTTTAGTGTTCTCCTGATGGTGGACTCATGAACATGAATATTAGTCAATGTTAGAGAGGCCTTCAGTTGCCTAGAAGTTATCCTGGGGTCCTTTGTGACCTCGCCGACTATTACACGCCTTGCTCTTGGAGTGATCTTTTTTGGTTGACCACTCCTTGGGAGGGTAACAATGGTCTTGAATTTCCTCCATTTGTACACAATCTGTCTGACTGTGGATTGGTGGAGTCCAAACTCTTTACAGATGGTTTTGTAACCTTTTCCAGCTTGAGCATCAACAACTCTTTTTCTGAGGTCCTCGGAAATCTCCTTTGTTCGTGCCATGATACACTTCCACAAACATGTGTTGTGAAGAGCAGACTTTGATAGATCCCTCTTCTTTAACACAGGGTGCCCACTCACACCTGATTGTCATCCCATTGATTGAAAACACCTGACTCGAATTTCACCTTCAAACTAACTGCTAATCCTAGAGGTTCACATACTTTTGCCACTCACAATTATGTAAAATTCGATCATTTTCCTCAATAAATAAATAACCAAGTAAAATATTTTTGGTTTCTCTTTATCTACTTTTAGGACTTGAGTGAAAATCTGATGATGTTTTAGGTCATATCCATCCATCCATTTTCTAACCCGCTGAATCCGAACACGGGGTCACGGGGGGTCTGCTGCAGCCAACACAAGGCACAAGGCAGGAACCTATCCTGGGCAGGGTGCCAACCCACCGCAGGACACACACAAACACACCCACACACCAAGCACACACAACCCGGGTCTCCTAACTGCGAGGCAGCAGCGCTACCACTGCTCCACCGTGCCGCCCGTTTTAGGTAATATTTATGCAGATATATAGAAAATTCTAAAGGGTTCACAAACTTTCAAGCACAACTGTATGTATTTATTTATTTTAGACCCTGTTGGTGAAGAGTGGGAAGAAGAAGAGGGAGGTTTCAGCTATGCCACGGACCTTGTAAAGCACATTCGCTGTGAATTTGAAGATTATTTTGATATTTGTGTTGCTGGTAAGTTTTGTATCCTTCTGTTTGTTTCTGATTTAAAAAAAAAACAACAATTGTACTTATTTTGGTCATATTTTTAGGCTATCCAACTGGACATCCAGAAGCGGAAAACTATGAGCAAGACCTGAAACATCTCAAAGAGAAGGTGGATGCTGGTGCGGACTTCATCATAACTCAGTTGTTCTTTAGGCCTGAGACCTTTTTGAAGTTCCTGAAAGATTGTCGTGCGATTGGGATTTCTTGCCCTATTCTACCAGGAATATTTCCCATTCAGGTACTATATTTATTCTAATAATTGCTTGGACAATTGGCAGAGAATGTTTCTTTTTGTGTCATTATTTTGAAATTCTAGTCTAATTGTTTACACTCATGGTAGGAGGGTGTGGAGGCAGTGTTTAATTTCAATATGTTAACTGTTATCAATAGCCTTGTAATGTGCCAATGGGTAGTGTGTATTTTAATTTCATCATCTTCATCTGATTTTCATGCATAGCTACTTTTGTCCCTGTAAACCCGTTGCATAATGTATAACTCCTTAGTGTTATACATGACAGAGCAAAGAATGGCTTATGACCTATAGTATCAAATCTCGGATGTTAAACAATTCTCTTAACATATTTCCATTGTTGGACTATGGATAATTCCCATGTTTATGTAATACAGTAGTATACATACTGTATGTAATTCCAGTGTTATTTTTCTTTCAGGTATGTACACAAAGTCCTTATGTACATGGAAGTACTTTGCTTTTTGACACTTTTAGAAATGTTTGAAAGTTTCAAAAAAGAAATTAAAGACTTCTGCATGCACATTTACCAATCAATTAGCAAAAGTCAAAATGACACACAGTACAGTAAATATAACTACTCCCTCACTTATTTCAGAAACTTTGTTTTATATTCTAAACTGACCAAATTTCCATATGGAATCTACAGTTTCTCTTGTTGTCCGTTTGGAATTTCTTTATCTATTCAACATTCCAAAGGTATTAATGACTTCTCTAAAATGGTAGTGTGAGTCAGCATGGTTTCTGGTCTTCTATTTAGGAGTGAGTACTCTAATGTGACCAAAGCTGCCAGGATAGGCTTTTCTGTGAACCTGGCTTTAAGCATGTTCCTAAAAATGGGTAAATAAATGTAAATGTGGCACCCTGATCTTGCAATGCAATTCCTATCTTTTCCCTGTACACATCCACTCTTCTGCCAATAGTTATTAATGTTTTGAATTATTTTTCTGCAGATTCAGTATTCATGCTTCACATTTTGCACAGAAAGTTGACTAAATGTAACTGAGAGAGGGAAAGAAAGAGACTACAAGGGTAAACCTATTAATTTGCAGTCACTGATGTATTGGAACAAAACAAAAGGGCTGCAATAAACATACTCCTTGCACTGGGGGAAAACACCAAAAAGCTCACATTATTTTTGCACCTTTATACTTTCCTGGATGTGAAATTCTAGTATAAGAAGCAAGACACAGATTACAGTTTAATTTTAAAAATTGATCTACAGTATTGTATAGAAAGTATATTGCTGTAAAAATGTATTTTACACTGAAGTAATATATAAATGATTATTCTGCCTTTTTTAATATTGATTGCATTTGTCAGCAAAATAAAAATGTAATCAAGAAAAAAATCAGTGTTAGGTTTGTTACAGGGTAATTTTAAGAAAGACAAATGCAGCCTCCTACATGATCTGCCTGGTACGTAGTAATAATGGTTTCCTTAGAAACTATCCACTATTGCTGAGACCCTAACACAATAGGTTGTTCCTAATATACCTTTTTTAATGTAAAAATAGTTGCATCATTATTCGCATATGAGGGAAAAATTCCTAATCAAAACAGGTTCTTGATGCATCAGTGTCAGATGGGTATAAACTGGGAGTAATTGCCTCCACCTTCTGTAATTTCTTTCATACCTAGGGATACCAGTCTCTACGACAGCTGGTGAAACTTTCCAAGCTGGAAGTACCAGAAGAGATCAAGGGAGTAATTGAGCCAATCAAAGACAATGATGCAGCAATCCGTAACTATGGCATTGATCAGGCAGTGGATATGTGCAAAGTTTTGCTGGGCAGTGGTGAGGTGCCCGGACTTCACTTTTACACCTTAAACAGAGAGGTGGCCACCATAGAGGTGTTGAGGAAGCTGGGAATGTGGCGTGAAGACCCAAGGTGAGCTCCACAGTACACCCATCAATCCCTTCCATTCATATAAACCTGATAAGATAGAATCATGTTTTTTAATAAATTATTATTAACATCTCATTTACTAACGTTTTCACAATACATTGTTGGGTGTAGAAAATAGTACATAACATATTGATCCAGAGCCTGTATATTTGAATTGCAACCAGCGTGTTGGTAGGATTGTTCTTTAAGTTGTACTTTGTGATCTGGATTGTCTTTGTAAATGCGTTTTGTTTTGCTTGCAAATTTATATGTGTTTTAAACAGGTTAGTTCTATGTAAACTCTACCTAACTTTCCTGAGCCCCATCTCATAACTATCTAATATGCTAGAAGGTTTGAAATCTTTGCCTTCACACCCTGTTATGACCTACCTAATTTTTACGGAAAAACTGCTTGGAAGGAACTAAAGTAAAATAGTATTATAAATGCTGTACATTACAGTTCATTCTCTTTAGCCTGAAAGAAAACGATATGCACTCCTTTGCTAATTTTCCTATTCTAAATAATTTTGATTATTCAAAATAAGTACATAACATGAGAACAAAAAGCCTAAATCACCAAAGAAACCAGTGAAAGGGAGAAATGACTAATATCACAATTCTGGCAGTTTTTTTAAATTCCAACCGCTTTTTCAAAATGTTTTTCTTTTTTCCCCACTAGCGATTGGAACTAGGCACAGCAATATTATAGGCTTAGACTCACTTTTTTTTTTTTTTTTGTCCTAGTGTTTTCTTCCAACATTTATCATGAAATCTCTAGTAAAACTTTGACTTGTTTGCTTCTAGATCTGAAATCCACAATGATGAGCAAAGCTTTCAGTAGTTTGTGGTGACTGAGCATCCTGCTGCCAACAACATTGAATTTAAGGCATTGTTCATCTGAAAACCATTTTTAAACATTTACTCTTGTAGAAAATTGTTAAATTTGTTCATTAGTTTTTGTGCATATGTTCTCTATAATGCAGATAAAGTACAAGGAGTCGTTTTTAATTTGGACTAATAGCAGTGTTCTTCCCACCTTGGTAACATCATTCTGTACTGAGAATGTATGTAGCAAATATCAAAGAATTTTGTAGAACTAGTATTAATGACCAATATAAATGTGAGGCACACAGACCGGGCAACGGGAGCAATTGTCAGAGTAATTTCCTGTTTCAGATTGCTCTATAGGCAACAGAACCTTTCAGAAATTTTGATGCAAATTAGAGTATCAGTGTGTTTCTGGTTCTTGGTGTTAATGGACATAAAGAAACACGTTGTGTTTACCCAAACACTGTTCAGTGAAGAGTTTTTGTCCTTAATGTTTCTTGATTTTTGGCATTACTTGATCTTACTTTTTTGTGGCTGAACTGTATATAAATTGTGGAAAGCGTTTATAAAACTCTTTGGAACTATCTTCATTTTCCCTTGAGTGCAATCCTATGTATCTAATGTCTGTATCTGTTGTCATTGAGAGATGTCTGTAAGAATGATGAAAGGCAACTAATGAAATAAACTGGTTTATTTTTTTGTTTTTTTTTTTTCTTCTTCATATTCTGGTGCAAACTAAACCTTGAGTTTGAGAGACTGCAGTAAACTGAATAATTGGAGCATTCTTTTTCTAAAATAAACAGAATGAGTGCAGCTAACACAGTGTCGCAGAATTAGGGTACAAGCATTCTTGTTTGTAATATTGTAGCTCATTGCATGTATTGTCAATTTGTAAGTATATTATACGTATTATTGCAACAATGAAATATTTGCAAACTGAGAACAATTATCTAAACAAATGGTCCTCTACTGTTGCAAAAATAGTGCATAACAGGCCACAATGTAAAACTAGTTTATGAAATAGTTATAATTTAGCCTGGATCTTTTTTTTTTTTTTTTTTAATAATATAAACTTATTTTGTAACCTTTATATGTTGACGAGGAATAGTGGTAGAACTGCCTACATGATGATGAGATAATAGTACATTTTTACAATAAAAATACACATCTTTCGGATCCTGCGGTGGGTCAGCCTGCCCAGGATTGGTTCCTGCCATGTGCCCTGTGTTGGCTGGGATTGGCTCCAGCAGACCCCCTGTGACCCTGTGTTCGGATTCAGCGGGTTGGAAAATGGATGGATGGATGGATCTTTTGGATCTTGTACATTACACTTGTATGTCTTATTGGGCCTTGTCAAAGGTGTGGGTGTGTGACCTTTTTTGTTGTTGTAATGGACTGACACCCTGTCCATGGTTGTTTCCTCCAGGACTATGAAATGTGTGGGAGTCACATTGGGTAGATAATATGGTTGTTGATTTACAGACTTGATCCACTTCATGGAAAGTTCTATGTACTTTCCAAAGCTGATGGTATTGAAAAACATACACGTTGACATAAGTTAGACATGCCATTAGTGGAACAAGGTTTGTTTTGCATTTCTAATGATTCAGATTATACAGAATAATATTACTTTTTTTGTGTGTGTTCCACTCCATCAATCCCCCTCCCCCTTATTTGGTATTGTACTTGGCATGTTAGTTTATGTGGCTGGGCTGGATCTTGATGTTGTGCAGTTTACAGCATCCATACTGCTACACTGTTTGAAGATATCAGTGTGAAAATATGTTTCAAATGCACTAAAATGGCATTGATACAGGACATAATTGTTTTTGGTAGTGCATCAAAGATAGAAACATAATTTATCGTAATTATTATTTTTTTTTTAAACTGTTTGAGCTTTGAGACATTAAGGAGCTACACACACATATTAACATTGAATGTTATCAGAGACTATAATATCCTTTACCTCACAGTGCTCATGTGCAGGAGCTAGGAATATACCATATTTTTTGCCATTGAAATTATTTGGCCAAAAATAGCAAAATAATGTTTTTTTTAGGCTGATTAAGTCAAACTTTTTTTTTTTTTAAGCAAATAATGTACCATTGTTTGTTTTTGTAGCTCAGCTACGTTGGTTATAGATACTTTCCACCAGTGTCTTCTGTTCTATAGGGAATGAATGAATCCTCACACTACATTGACATCTTTCAGAGTATTGTACCGGCAAGAAACAAAACTGCCTTTCTGAAAGCAGTAACAAACTGAACAAAAGGAAGGAAAAGGAAAATGTCTCATACCAGGACAACCTGAATTGAGGCATGAAGCAATGTAAATGAGTTCAACTTAAAATGTGGATCTATACAACTTGTAATCTGAGGAATGGACAAGAGCCCAGACAGTCTATCTGCTTACATACATTAACATGTTTATGTTCATTTTTAATTCTTATTCGATAGATACTTTATTAATCTTCAAGGGGAAATTCAGAAAATGTGTGTTGATTTATGAGAAAAGCTAAATCTGTTCCAAATTGATGTTCTTTACCAAATCAGGAAATTGTATTGCTAGCAAATTGAGGTTCCATCTGATTGTCAATTGGTCAGGAGTTTGAAGCTTAGCTGTCTCCTTGAAAGCAACTGTTTTTGCCATTCCGGCAATAGGTGACGTCTCGGTACCATATACTGCATTGTCTGTCTTCACTGGTAACTTCTGCATTTGACCAACGTTTGGGCCTAAATGTCAATTCTGTGGATGTCTGGCTGTAAAAGACAAAAGCTACAATACCGCATGCATTGTTTACAAAGCTGAATAGAGAACATTGTATGCATCAGTTGAAGGCCATAGTCATCTAACAAATAAGGGCAATTAACTCCTGCAAAATGAAAACTGATGATTATGATATTAAAGATCGCTGCCATTCTTCAGTCACTTTTACCCCTATTTATAGGCTGTTTCATTTAATATTTTGGGAATTCAGAGACTGTAATTGACTTCTGCCACTAAAGTAGGGATGCCACATAACCGCTTTCTCAGGCCCAACCACGGTAATATTCAAGTAAACCCAAAAAAAAGCTAAACTTTCATGAGCTTATCTTCTTCACCCCTCCAACCATTACTTAATCTCAAATGGCCAATTCCCCCACTTCCCCTATCACTACATCCTGCATGCATTCTTTATCGCTAATGAGCCACATTGATTGAAATGTTGTTTTCCTAGACTTTTGTGAAATTGATATTTCTCTTTTCAGAGAGGATGTATAAACTTCAGAAAATTCTGTTAAGTTGCCTTTCCTAATCAAATGCAATTCACCATATTGTGTCCATATAGTGTTGTGTCCAAGAGATTTTCAGTCATAAGTTTAATTCATTTTTTTTTTTTCTTTTTTTATCCTCATTGCCCCCTCCCCACACACCTAATGCTGTACAGGAGACCTCTACCTTGGGCTGTGAGTGCTCATCCTAAACGGAAAGTGGAAGATGTAAGACCTATCTTCTGGGCATCTAGACCAAAGAGTTACATCTATAGGACACAAGAATGGGATGAATTTCCCAATGGAAGATGGTAGATGTTCTCCTTTTGTTTGACTACTTAGTGTATATTTTTTTTAATGACAGATAAGAATTAAATAGCGTATTATTCTATTCTACTCTACTGTTCTATACCTGGTATTGCATTACTTCTTAGTTTTCTTTAAATTGATTAAATGTGTTTCAAAGTAATTTGGATACCCAGTGGAAATGAATAAAGCAATTTCAAATCAGTTAGCTCCAGTATTATTAGCAATGTTTATAATAGCTAGAGACAACAAAATTCTAACTCGAAACTTTTCACCAAGCATTAATTACCATCGTTCCAAAATATAATAAGGGCTTATTACATTGTACATCATACAGACCAGTTCCATTTCTGAATAATGATGTTAAGATACTCTCCAAAATTCTAGCTAGAAGGATTGAAAAGGTGCTTCCTTCTGTAATATCACAAGACCAAACCGGATTTATTAAAGGCAGATGCTTCACTTCTAATCTTCATTTCTTGAATGTAATATACTCACCAATATAATCTAACACACCAGATATCTTATTACCTTTCCACGCATAAAAAGCATTTGACATGATTGAATGGAGCTACCTATTCAACCTATTGTACAAATTTGGGTTTGGCCCAAATATATGTGCATGGATAAAATTACATTATACCAATCAAGAAGCCTCTGTCTATGTTAACTTGAACAGAAAACATCACTATATGCAAATGATGTGGTACTTTATATATCAGACTCCCAAACTTCCTTACCAGTAGTCCTTAATGCACTATTAGAATTTCAAAAGCTATCTGGCCTCAAAATTAATTTTAATAATGTGTTTTTCCAGTGATCTCTCTAGCGCACAATAATAAAGTGGACATTTACACGTTTATTTTGTCAGATCAGTTTAAATACTTAGGGGTAAACACAAATAAATATAAAAATATTTTTTCAACAAAACTTTGCTATCGGCATGGAAGAAAACAAGCATTATGTGAACTGATGATCTACCCTTCATCTCACATTTTCCATTAGAATCAATGCTTTCAAATAAACATCTTTCCCAAGATTCTGTTTCAGGACATCCCCATATACATTTACAAATCATTCTTTAAGAAATTAGACTCAATTATAACATCATTTATTTGGAATTCAAGACATCCACACTTTCAAAGGGTGACTTTACAAAGACCTAAAGTAGAAGGTGGCATGGCATTACCTGACACAAACTGATTAATATACACAAGCCTGGTCTGCAATAGAATTTAAAATCTTACTGTACTTCATTACATGCCCTGCTTTGTACTGCAGTAAATACAAATTATCATCAATATAACAATTGTCCAATTTTTTTTTTTAATCTGTTGCCCCTCTACATGATAATCACCTTTCTCTATCCTCCCAAACCTGCAGTGTTTTAATGTTTGGAAAACATCTGGGATTAAAACACTTCAAGAATTGTATATAGGTAATTTCTTTGCATCTTATAAACAATTATACCTCGAATGTAACAGTCTTTTCGCACAGTTTTTCCACAACGTTTCAATCAGAAATTTTGCTATAAAGAATCTACCCAATTTTCCATACCTCCCATCCATTTCTATTCCAGAAGACATGCTGGTCAGTCTTGAAAACTCAGACGGCATCTCAATAACATCTAAAAACATATTAAAGTCTCTTCCTTTCAAAGATCCTATGATACAGTGGAGAAAGGATCTTTCACTTATTATCTCAGAAAAGGAGTGCAAGGTGGCCATGCATAGAATATACTCTAACTCCAATATAGCATTCAATCATTCAACTTAAAATCTTCCATCAGTTTCATATATCTTGTTTACATTTCTCCAAAATGTATCCTGGGCAAGATTCAACTTGTGAATGTTGCTCCACTGGGTCCCATGTTTTGAAAGTGCACCAAATGTACATGATTTTGGACAAAAGTCTTTTGAATGCTTATCAATCAACCTTGGTATTACAGTCACTCCTAACCCATTAACAGCTGTGTTTGGTGTACTCCCAGATGAACTTAAATTGGAGAACGACAAATTGATTGTAATTGCCTATACCACACTACTAGCATGTAGATATCTTGCTCAACTAGAAGAATCCCAGCCCAACTGTTATAAGTTGGATAACAGATTGTCTATACTATTTGAAATTGGAAAAGTCAAGTTCTTACTTAAGAGGATCTGCTCAAAACTTTTTAAAATATAGTAAGATCTAATTAATAACATTTTTGAATAAACATTTATACTGGGGGAAAAGGACATTGTCCCTTTTTTATTGTTTTTAGGGATTTGGTATTGTTGTTGGCTCTCCTCTCTTTCTCTGAGTTGGGGGTCAAGTTCTGTTTCATTAAGTTCGACTTCTTTTTATGTAATGTAATCTTCATAGTTGTATAAGTTAGACTTGATCGTATAGAATGTTGTTTTTTTCAAATAAAATGAAAAAAAGTAATCTAGCTTCATCAATCAAATCAATCTATAAGAACATGTACTGGAGTAATGGTTGCCACTTCTTACAGCCATTAGACCCAGATTTGATTCTTGATCTGGTGTTCTGTGTATATGGAGATCTCATATTTACCCCATCTTTGTGTGGAAATTTTCCTGCCTTCCCAAGACCACCATTTTAAGGCTATTGCTTGCATATTGACATTGATGAAGCAGTGCTTATAATCTGTTCCTGATTTACGCTCAGTACATTTTTTTTTTTTTTTTAGCCCTACTCTAGAAAGAATGATCAAAGATATACAGTACATGGATTAATTGATTTAATCCACTATCCTCTATGTTGGTTGCATTAAATTTATACACACCCTTCTACCTTGACTACATTTGCATTTTGTGCTAGATAATGCTGTTGTATTTGACATTAAATTATAGTATTAGAAATACAGGAAGAAACTAGAGTATCCAAATGGAATATAAATACAGAAGAAGATATTGCAACCATTTCATCATTGGCATCCCTGCCCAAATCTGAATTTAATACCCATCCCACACTTGTTTAAATTTACCCATTAAAGTAGTTTGACGTGTAGCTATACAGTGGAACCTCGGTTTGCGAGCATAATTCGTTCCGGAAACGTGCTCGCAACCCAAAGCACTCGTATATCAAAGCGAATTTCCCCATAAGAAATAATGGAAACTCAGATGATTTGTTCCACAACCCAAAACTATTCATATGAAAATGATTAATACAAAATATTAAGTAAAAATACATAAAACAAATTAACCTGCACTTTACCTTTTAAAAAGAATCCCGACAAGTGGAAGAGTGTCCCAAAGCAATCGCGGTCTCCCAGCGCTGTAGCAGTTTGCCGTATAAGCGCATTCCAAAAAGATCGCAGACATGCTGTAAGCGCCTGCCGTCAATGGGTCATACAAGAAACATTATGAAGATCCCGCTACAATAAATAACAGCGCTGTTGCCGTTTCAAGCTGAATAAAGCTGGTGTTGTTAAAGTACTGAGACTTCGCTTCGTGTTTTGGGGCTCAAGATGGGGACTCGCACTTCACAGCGCACACGTGTGCGCACACACAAACAGTCCCAATGCTGTAGTAAACAGTATATGCTCATACGGATGTTGACTATATGATTGAGGAACAGAGACTCCGACGGAGAATAGGAGACAATTGCCATCAGGAGGAGAGAGAGAGGGGGAAGAACCATCAGCTCAGTTGTGATCACATGACGCTCAGCAGACAGAGTGTATCCATACTACTCGTATTGCAAGACATCGCTCGTTTATCAAGTCAAAATTTATTAAAAAATTTTGCTCATCTTGCAAAACACTCGTAAACCAACTTACTCATAAACCGAGGTTCCACTGTATTTGCAAATACAGACAACCTTCAAGTTAAAGGAGGAGTGGGCTACACAAAGAATTAAATTCTCATTTAATCCACCAAGTGAACTTTGATCTTTATTTTTGTTGGTCCTCCAAATCACACAACTGAGCATGCCCATGGTGTTGGCTACATATACAAAAATCCACAAAGCAAAAATCTTCACTTGATGTATATGATTTATTCCTATGTATGCGTATAAAACCAGTGCCACATGCTCAGTCAGACTGTGCATAAAAAATAATTTATTTCTGGCTACATAAAGGCAAGTGATTTGAAAGCCAAAATGGCAAATAAAATACATCATAGTGATGATGATTTCTTTGTGGAGGAGTGAATCTCAAATTTGGGATGCTTAACATTCATAACCGTGCTTATCCAGGCTGAAGATGTTAGCAGCCACAGCCTATCCTGGAAACAATACATGCAAGGTAGAAACAATTTTGGGGCAGAGTTTTGCTACATTACAAAAACTACATGTATGTTCATACTGGGAAATTTTTGCATGCTATTAGGGTGTGGGAGGAAAACTAATGTAAACACGGGAAGAACATGTCCTCTCCATATAAAGAAAGATCAGATTTGAGGCTCAAAACCAGGTTTCTGGATCCATGATGGTGTGTAGCCCTACTGAGCATGATTATTAAATATGTAGTTCAGGTTTCCAGCCTGTGTTATTCCTGTTAGAATCTTGTGTGAACTGTAGGACCTATAGTGTGAATTATGGTTTACATTGTGAAGCTTGAAAGTACACCTTATGAGAATGAACCAGGAGTCTTCATGTAGTCTTCACTATCCACATCCAAACAGGGTACAGAAGCATTCAAAAGGTTAATGGAATGTTAGATTTAGCTTGGTGTGTGAAGTACAAGTCAAGGGAGGCAGGTTATACTTGAGCTATATAATACATTGGTAAGGTCTCATCTGGAATACTATGTGTAATTTTGTTCTCCATTTTACAAAAAAAGACCGCTGTTCTAGACAAAATGCAGAACGGAATGGCTAGACTGATTCTAGGACTACAAGGTTTGAGATATGAGAAACGATTGAAATTGTTTAACTTTTTTAACTTAAGCAAGCTGAGGTTAAGAGGTGACATGGTTGAATCGTTTAAAGTTATGTGGGCAATTAGCATGAAGTATATACCTGCTGTTACTTTAAAATAAATTCCTCAACAAAAGAACGAGACACATAGAAGCGAGACGCATAGAAGATATTAAAAGGTATTTCTTTACACAGAACCATAGGCACATGAAATAAGATAGCAAGTCGTGGTAAAATAATAGTGCTTTGGGGACCTTCAAAACTTGACTTGATTTTATTTTTGGGAAATTAGGTCAATTGGGTTGATAAGTGTGTTATGGCCAGTTGAAAACTGAAAATTGTTCTTCTGTGGGTTGAAAAGAGTATGATTTCCATGATGGATCCTTCAAAAATGTATTTTGAGTCCTACGTAGATGGTCTCTCTTATGCAATGCATGATGAATCTGTTTTGTCTATGGAAGGTATTTTCTGCAAAAAAGAAAATGCAATCTTTTGCAATTTCATTTTCAATGTCTGCACAGAAGAATGCTCCAATACTTACATGACAGAAATTAGCCTTTACTATGTCATAATTTACATTTATTTACACTGAAGTGGAAAGGGAGGCTTTGCGTTTTTGTAATATTGTAGAGTCTAAGCTGAGAGCCACAATGGCTGGATTCTCTGCTCTTTACATGTTCTTTGAGTGGCTCACTATCCTTAACTGCTTGCCATTTGCAGCACTAATTGGAAAATCCCATGCAACTGTGCAGAGCTGCTTGCAGTACAGGGATAAAAAGATCAAAAATATTTGAATTATCACTGTCAAAATGAGAAGTAGTCTATCGATCGAAGTGGCTTTACAGCTAGACAGCACAAAGTATTGTGGGAAATCGAGGTGCAAGGCCCCACCCATTGACCTGCACTATTTGCATGTTGCGAACTTGAAAATGAAAATGCACTTGAACTTGAAAAGTGGAAATGCAGTTTACTTTACATTTTTGCATCTTCTTTGCTGTTCAGACACAATGAAATAGAAAATTGGGTTATTTCATTTTTATTTTTAATTTTGCAGCATTCTTGGGTGCAGACTTTGAAAATGAAATTGCAGATGGGGTTATTTCTTTTTAATTTTTGCAGCATTCTTGCATGTATACTTTGAACATGAAATCACAAATGGGTTTTTTTTATTTTAATTTAAATTTTTGCAGCATTTTTGTGTGCAGACATTGAACATAAAATTCCAAAAGAAAGATTGCATTTTCATTTTATAATTTTCATTTTGTTTTTGCAGATAATACCTCCCATATTTTGTCACCATTAAGACAGTGAATCCTGTAATTTCCAGTAGTGTCATTGATAGATACTTTATTAATCCCAAGGGGAAATTCACATAATCCAGCATCAGTATACTTATACAAAGAAACAATATTAAATTAAATAGTAATAAAAATGAAAAAAATAAAAAAGCAGACAATAACTTAATAACATTAACAGTAATGTTAGCATTTACTCCGTGTGGGGGAGGAACGATCTCTTCAGTCTGTCAGTGGAGCAAGACAGTGACAAAAGTCTGTCACTGAAGCTACTCCTCTGTCTGGATATGACACTGTTCAGTGGATGCAGTGGATTCTTCATGATTGACAGGAGTTTGCTTAGTGCCCGTCGCTCTGCCACAGATATTAAACTGTCCAACTTTAATCCTACAATAGAGCCTGCCTTCTTAACAAGTCTGTCCAGGCGTGAGGCGTCTTTCATCTTTATGCTGCCTCCCCAGCACACCACCGCGTAGAAGAGGGCACTCGCCACAGCCGTCTGGTAGAACATCTGCAGCATCTTATTGCAGATGTTGAAGGATGCCAACCTTCTCAGAAAGTATAGTCTGCTCTGACCTTTCTTACATAGAGCATCAGTATTGGCAGTCCAGTCCAATTTGTCATCCAGCTGCACTCCCAGATATTTATAGGTCTGCATCCTCTGCACACAGTCACCTCTGATGATCACAGGGTCCATGAGGGGCCTGAGCCTCCTAAAATCTACCACCAGCTCCTTGGTTTTGCTGGTGTTAAGATGTAAGTGGTTTGAGTCACACCATTTAACAAAGTCTTTGATTAGCTTCCTGTACTCCTCCTCCTGCCCACTCCTGATGCAGCCCACAATAGCAGTGTCACCAGCGAACTTTTGCACGTGACAGGACTCCGAGTCATATTGGAAGTCTGATGTATATAGATTGAACAGGACCGGAGAAAGTACAGTCCCCTGCGGCGCCCCTGTATTGCTGAACACAATGATAGACCTGCAGTTCCCAAGACGCACAAGATTGAATTTCTTTCCTTCTATTTCTATAGCAACTATACATTGTTATAGTTGTGTGTGACACAATTTGGTCTTTCACTGCCAAATGAAGTCTATTATGGTGATTTCCCTATCCATACTTTGCAAATTGCTCAAGCATTCTAAATACTACTTGAACCTCCTTTTATTCTATCCGCTTTCAGAATTTATGTAATTCTACTTGTTTGTCTTGCTTTTTTTTTTAAGGGGTAACTCTTCCTCTCCTGCCTTTGGGGAGTTGAATGATTACTATCTGTTCTACTTGAAGAGCAAGTGTCCTCGGGAGGCGCTGCTGCAAATGTGGGGTGAGGAGTTGAAGAATGAGCAGAGCGTTTTTGAGGTTTTTACCAACTATATCTCTGCAAAACCCAATGCTTCTGGAAATAAGGCAAGGAAATTAAGGCAGCAGTTGCACTTATTTAGATCTGCAGGCCTCTTTTCTTATTCTTATTGATGACCTGTTGATTAAAGACACTTTTTGTTTTTATCTGACTTATATGTGCAAGTATTGTTAGCAAAATTGATAAGCCTGCTTAGAGCAAAATTGTATTTAAAAATGAAATGCATGGTCTATCACCTGTTAAAGCCAGACCTTTAGTCAACAGCACAAGAGATTTCTCAAGTGGGAAATGCTCACAGCAGTAGGTCCCAGCTACTTTTAGCATTTACCTCTCTCAAAGACTAGGGTATATTGCATATTCCATATTCACCCTATTAAATTGAAAGATAAATGAGTGGCAGCCATAAAATGGGCCACATATTAGTCCTTTGTTTTGCCAGAATGAATATTAAGGGCTAGATCCTAGGGGTTCCATTAGTATGCTTGGATCAGTCTCATGTAAACATCATATATGACTATGGTATCCCTGAAGATTGTTTGAGAACAAGCAAATGAAAAGAATGATGTTGTGATCCAAGATCTTAAAGATGTCTTTTTAGTTTTATGTATTTTAAAATTGATGCTTTTCACTCCAGCCTTTGCTATTTCCCTTCAGAATGGTTCAAACATATACAACTTGAATTCCAATATATGATTCCTGATGTTTTCTTTGTGTAAGCATATGTTTAATTGGGGTTATTTCAGAATTGAAAATGTATGCTGGCATAACTGTCATCAATTCTAGTTCCTTTTTTTTTCAGTGTTCCTTACATACTACTGCAACAGGCTTACAATTCTTTGTTTAGCTCCTCCCCTGTATTAATGGATCATCTTTGTTACTACAGGTGGCTTGCTTGCCATGGAATGATGATCCTCTAGCTCAGGAGACAAACCTCCTCAAAGACCAACTAGAGAAGGTCAACTGCCGTGGAGTACTGACCATCAATTCCCAGCCTAATATCAATGGGAAGCCCTCTACTGACCCTGTTGTGGGATGGGGACCAGCTGGCGGCTATGTCTTCCAAAAGGTGAATTGGAGTCCACAATTAATCTTTTTAAAAAATAAAGCATTAAAGTACTTTCAAAAAGCTATATTGATTTGCATTTGCAGTGATGTAGTATACAATGTAATACTACAAGATACTCCTCGGATTAGATTTAAAACTGAAGATGTTCAGATTATCTGTTTGCTCTGCTTAGCTGTTTATTCAAAGAGGTTTATAACATAAATCTGTTTTTAGCCCTTGATGTTTTTCCTTTTTTCTCCCAATCTTTTCATAGGCTTACTTGGAATTTTTTACCTCTAATGAGAATGTCACTGCACTTCTAAAAGTGCTTAAAAAATATGAGCCACGGGTTAATTACCACATTGTTGATGTGAAGGTAATGTCTTGCTTCTCTATTCTTAGTATCTTTACAAAGACTGGCACTGAATGTGGTGCTTGTGGTTTCCTGCTGTCATGGATGTTTGTTCCATTTAATACCAGTAATAATAAACTCTATGAATGCATAAGAAATGGAAAATCCATATCAGTATTGGTCAATAATGGACTAAAATGTTTATCAAATTTAATGTCAAGTTTATTTCCACTATGATAGAGCAATATACGTTGGTGGCATAGGGGATAGCCCACCACCTTGTGGATCCAGAATCCTGTGTTTATATCTTATTCCCAGTTGTTGTTTGTTTGGAATTTACATCTTCTTGTCCCCCCTTTTCCAAAGATATGCTGGTTAGGTTAATTGCATGTTCCAGTTTGTCTGTCATTGTGCATTTGTGTGTGGGTGGACCCAGCAAGTGACTAGCACCTTCTCCAGGTCTGTTTTATGCCTTGTACCCAGTGCTTTTTGGATAGGCTTTAGACTCTGTACCCCTTGGTTTTGTGTCTAATTCATTAAAACAACTTATAAAATTTAACTTAAAAAATGTAAAACTATAACAAAATAGCAGTATGCACCCCTTGTTCTGTCTGGCTAAAGTAAGATTTAAAAAAACTTTAATAGAAGTTTGTTCGGCCAATTTTCCAGACAAGTATGCCGCATACCTTAAAGTTAAAGTGGTTGAACTAACGTAGTCTTCACTGCTTCTGCTTTATCAGTTGTTCTGCCATCTGAGAATTCAGATTTTTATTACTATTTATTCCATCAGCCTGAAAGCAATATCCATTACTTTAACATTTTATGACTGAAGCACACCAATACAAGCCCAAAATCGCATACAGTTAATGTATAAATTGTTTATTTGATTGATTTACGAAATAAGCTAATTGGTATAGTTTTAAGAGGAGAATGTTTACCTCTTATAGCTTTTCTGGTCATGTGCATATAATGAAATATGGTTGGAATTTGTGTTTGAACAAAATACAAGAAGTAATCAGGAATGATAAATATTTGCATATATCAAAACTGATAGATGTAACCTAGAAAAAGTTGATTATTGATACTGGCCCAGAATTTGAATTTCAATGTGTTCCTGGACAACTATTTCTGCTGTGTTCAGAGCCATAAAGTACCTGCTATTTCTAGATTCTAGCTATTTCTTCTGTAAGATGTACATCCAGTTTCTGCTTTAAATTGCTTTCTTCTGCTGTTTGGTTATTGACAACAACAACATTTATTTATATAGCACATTTTCATACAAACAGTAGCTCAAAGTGCTTTACATATTAAAGAATAGAAAAATGAAAGACACAATAAGAAAACAAAATAAGTCAACATTAATTAACATCGAATAAGAGTAAGGTTCAATGGCCAGGGGGGACAGAAAAAACAAAAACTCCAGACGGCTGGAGAAAAAATAAAATCTGTAGGGATTCCAGACCATGAGACCGCCCAGTCCCCTCTGGGCATTCTACCTAACATAAATGAAACAGTCCTCTTTGGATTTAGGATTCTCACGGAAGGGCTTGATGATGATGATGGTCACGTAGACTTCTGCCTTTTAATCCGTCCATCATTGTTGGAGCATCATGAAGCTTTGAGTAGGTGGTGGTGGTCTGCGCCACCACCACAAAGAAACCGGAAAAAGAAACAGAAAAGAGAATAGGGGTCAGTACCGATTTTAGAGCCACCATGAATAGTTATTTTGAGGAAATTGAACATATAGAATATCAGGATTAAGTTAAATTAAGATTAAAATGAAGTTATAAAAAGGCCATGTTAAAGTAATGTGTTTTCAGCAGTGTTTTAAAGTGCTCTACTGTATCAGCCTGGCGAATTCCTATTGGCAGGCTATTCCAGATTTTAGGTGCATAGCAGCAGAAGGCCGCCTCACCACTTCTTTTAAGTTTTGTTCTTGGAATTCTAAGGAGACACTCATTTGAGGATCTGAGGTTACGATTTGGAATATAAGGTGTCAGACATTCCGATATATAAGATGGGGCGAGATTATTTAAGGCTTTATAAACCATAAGCAGAATTTTAAAGTCAATCCTGAATGACACAGGTAACCAGTGTAGTGACATTAAAACTGGAGAAATGTGTTCAGATTTTCTTTTCCTAGTTAGGATTCTAGCAGCTGCATTCTGCACTAGTTGCAAACGATTTATATCTTTTTTGGGTAGTCCTGAGAGGAGTGCATTACAGTAATCTAGTCAACTGAAAACAAACGCGTGAACTAATTTCTCAGCATCTTTCAGTGATATAAGCGGTCTAACTTTACTTATGTTTCTTAAGTGAAAAAATGCTGTCCTAATGATCTGATTAATATGTGATTTAAAATTCAGATTACAGTCAACAATCACCCCTAAGCTTTTTACCTCCGTCTTGACTTTTAATCCTGATGTATCCAGTTTATTTCTAATAGCCTCATTGTATCCATTATTGCTGATCACTAAAATTTCAGTTTTCTCTTTATTTAACTTGAGAAAATTACTATTCATCCATTCTGAGATACAAGTCAGACATTCTGTTAGTGAATCAATAGAATTCATCTGTAAGAGTTATGTATACAGAAGACATTGAAGGAGTCTGCCATTTCCTTTTATTTAGTGACATGAGGATTTAGGAAAACCCTGGAGCTGGTCCTCACATCATTGTGAATATGTCTATAGATTTTTTTGTTCTTTACATTAGTAATGCTTTTATATAAATGATCTCAGACCTTTCTTTTTCAAAAAGACAGTAGAAATCCACAGAATCTAAGTGCTTTTTAGCACTTAAGTTTCAATTTCATACCAATCTGTATTATATTTCTGTGCCTAATAGTAAAAGATGCAGTTTTTCTGGCATGGCATGTGGAAACCTGACAGAGGGTGAATTTAAATGTTGTCTTCTCTTTCTCTACTTTAATGATTTTCACATGGACAGTAGATTGTGATTATAGTATATGAGATGTGTAACAATATTCTGGCAGTTCCCTCCACATCATGCCAACAATACCTTTTTGTTTAAGCATAAAACCATGTATAAATCTGGTTATAAACCAAAATTTAAAACATTTATTGCAGATGCTACTAATTTGTGTTCATTGATGGAGCTAATTTAGAGGCATCAATGAGACCGATACACGTCTTTGGAATGTTGGGTGGAACACTGGAATGGCCGCAGGAAAAACATGCGGTCATGGTGGAGATATGGAGATTCCACTCAGTCGGCAGCAGTGCTAACCATTGTGACACAGTACTGCCCTCCTGCTTAAACTCCACATTGTGAACCAGCACTTTGTGGTGAAAATTATCCCCTCAGGTTGAAGATGACTTCAGTTGAAGTAGTGGGCTGAAAGACTTACAGTATTTAAATGGATACTAGATAGTATAGACAGATAGCTTGGGTTTTTCAGTAAAATGATAAATGAAAGGGACTTTGAAATAATATAGTTAAGTGTAAAGCACATATTGCACAATAAATTCCAAAATACAGAATAAATATAAGATGTGTGAATTATAGTTGTGTTTTGAAATAATTAAGAAAGTAAATAAATGGCCTAGATTTATTTCTTTAGTTTGGTTTTTCTTACTATTGGTGGTAAGTATGGGTAGTTGAGTTATTTTTGCCTCTTTTCCCAAACTCACCTCATTCCCATCCTTTCCTTTTTGTTTAGGGTAAGAACATAACAAATGCTCCTGACATGCAGCCCAATGCAGTTACCTGGGGCATCTTCCCAGGCAGAGAGATTGTTCAGCCAACTGTTGTGGATCCTGTTAGCTTCATGTACTGGAAGGTAAAGCTCACATTAGAAACATCAGCCAATATCTTACATTCATGTTTTTTAAAGAATAGGACTTTGATACTCTCTGTTTGCATGCAGTTTTCTTCTGTTTAGTATATCCAGCACTTTACCTGTGTCTCTGTGCCAAGTATAGATGACCTTTACTAATTCTGTGTGCTCAAAGGGGATTTCACAACTTAACACTGATAAAAAAGGTTTGTCACACATTTATGTTTCTGCAGATAAACTACTGAAAGCTCCAGCGTGGTGATGTACATTTTTGTCGTGCAGGTTGTTCTGTGAACAAGGTCAAAATTTATTGTGTTAGATAAAGCCATTTAGTGTATCAGACTTCCACTTAGCTACACTTTTTTTAAAAAAAAAAATTGGAAAATGGTTTGGTTGAAACAAGTTAGGTCACAAAGAAACCAATGCATTACACAATTGTACTTCAGAAAACAAAAACAACATTTATTTATATAGCACATTTTCATACAAAAAGTAGCTCAAAGTGCTTTACATAATGAAGAATAGAAAAATAAAAGACACAGTAAGAAAATAAAATAAGTTAACATTAATTAACATAGAATAAGAGTAAGGTCCCATGGCCAGGGTGGACAGGAAAAAACAAAAAAAACTCCAGGCGGCTGGAGAAAAAAATAAAATCTGTAGGGATTCCAGACTATTAGACTGCCCACTCCCCTCTGGGCATTCTACCTAACATAAATGAAACAGACCTCTTTGGATTTAGGGTTCTCACGGAAGGACTTGATGATGATGGTCACGCAGACTTCTGGCTTTTAATCCGTCCATCACTGTTGTAGCATCATGATGCTTTGAGTAGGTGGTGGTGGCGCAGAAAAGCACAAAGCCAGAATTTTTCATAATAAAACGTAACTGTTTAAATTACACAATATAAAATCGCAGAGTGCCTTCAGGCCACATGTAAAATATTTTGTACTTTCACCCATCCATTTATTTTTAACCCCATTTACATTTTCTGGGAACTGGAGCACAACCAAGTAAAAATTAAACTTGGTTGTAGCATCAGTATGTTACAGACCTACTTTGTTAAAAGTGTATTGTGTTATTTTTCTTTCCCTGCACCACTTGCTGAATTAAATATGTAGGGTATTAGTGACTTAAAGGTTCCTATTACTTACTCTGCAAGATTGAACTCCATCCTTCTTTTCATGTCAAAGCCACCATAGAGTATAATTTAAGCTACCACAAAGCCTAATTTAATTGGTTAGTGTGTTTAAAAAGAAATGCAGTTTCACATTGAACTGTATTTTTGATGTAATACAGAGAGAGAGTCATTAAGGTTTAGGGTTTGTTTCTCAAGTTGTGAGGTTTTGTGAAGTATAAGGAGGTGCGTTGTGTATTGTGATATATACGTTGTTAGAAGTCCTGATTATACAGCGGTGTTTTTGTGAGGCATGCTTGAAATACTGATATGGGGTGATTTTCATTTCTCTCCTGTTATCATTGTGAAGCACTGGTAAGGTAATACATTCCAGTGTTTATTTTCTTTATTCTGTGGTGTCATCCTTATAAATAAAAGAGTGAGCCAGCATTGGGTGTTTAATAGTGAAGCCATCTTTAGACCAAGAATTGGTAAGTGTAATCTTGCTGCTTTTTAAAGTATTTTAGCAGAGGATGTTACAAGCCCATTACGGTGCAGTATGTGCCCATACCCAATGGAGCCATTGCGGAAAAAACAGTTAAACTAACATACACATCTTTAGGTTGTAGGAGTCTTAACAGAACGCCCTCAAAAAGCCAATGTAGACGAGGAAGAACATCTCAACACCAATAGTGACTGCGATCTGAAACCATGAGAGACAGCAGGGCTACCACCATGCTGTCCATAGCTGCAATATATTGCATAAAAAATAGGGAAAATTTTTCAAGTAGTGTAGATTCATATTTATTGTATGATGGGTGACGGAACTGTGAAAAGGTTATTCTGCTGTGCTTATTTTTTAAGTGGCCTTAGATTACTAGCTTCTTTGTATTAAAATATGTGAAATACAGGTTTAAAAGGTTTATAGTATATGTTTTTGTTTTAGAATAGGTAATGTACATGCTGAGAACCACAAAATCGAGTATTGTGTTATCTTGGAATTTTTAATCCTAGCAAACAATACAACTTTGTAAGTTCATTCTTGCCTTGCCAGTGTGTACCAGGAGCAGTCTATAAAAAACAGTCTCTGTAGAGTTTTATTGGAGTATGACTTATTTAGAAGAATTGGCTGGACTTCAACATCACTGATAGAGGAGTATTTTGCTACTATGATGCAAATCGTAATGTAGAACTGAAGAATAACAGTGGATGAGGTAGCAGACACCATAGAGATTAACTATGAGTTATTTGCACAAGCAAGATGCAATGTTTGATTTAACAGGTGTGTTAGTGCTTATGGGAAATAGGTTCAAAATAGCCTTATTTTTGTTTTACTGGTTTCTACTTCAGGTAAAATCCAAAACATTTTATCATCCCTCATATTTAATTAGTATTTGTTCAAGTATTTACAGGGTACTGAATTCCCAGAATTTCATAGTAACTAAACCTCTTTGCTCCCTTTTTTTATTTTTTGAATTGATACTTCTTAAGTATCTAATTGTTTTGATTGTGGCTACAGTGACGAGTGAGGAAGCAGCTGTGTTTGCAGATGTAGTCTGATGGCACATGGTCCACACATATTTTTACCCCTCTGACTGACTGACTTCACTCTTCTTTCAGGATGAAGCATTTGCCCTTTGGATTGAGCAGTGGGCCAAGTTGTATGAGGAGGAGTCTCCCTCCAGGATGATTATTCAGTATATACATGACAACTACTATCTGGTCAATTTGGTGGACAATGACTTTCCCCTGGAGAGCTGCCTGTGGCAAGTCATCGAGGACATGTTTGACCTTGTGAACTCCACTGTTGAGCATGCCATTTAGTGGTGAGGATGCCCCAGAATAGCATCAGGTCACCTTTCTTGGGTTAAAGTTGACATGTTTGAATATAAGTTCTCAAGAGACAACACTGGAGCAGGACTAACACTCCTTCACAGAACAACTGCATAAAGATGTTGATGACAGACTACTTTAAAAATTAATAAGTTTCTAATTTTTACTATTTTTACTTGTTTTATTGTGAAGCAACTATTCATGCAACAGTTGAAGAGTCCAAAAACCCTTTCTGAAAATTTCAGCCACAACACCTCCAGACGATTAGACATCATTTGTGTTTTTAAACCACTCTTCCCATTGAACGCACAGATTCTGCAGAGGGCCAAGAATGAGAGCACTATAATGTGCAGTGGAGATGTCAAAGAGACCGAAGAGTTAAGTGGCTATTTGGGGTCCAGCTCTGCTCTTTTTTACCTGCTGCTAAAATTGATAAGGGTCAGTATGTGCCTCAGAGTGGAGTGTGGCTCTTACGAGCTTTTACCCAAATTAAACTGATATTTGACCCCCATTAAACAAAACTGTGGCAGCAAGTAACCATGGGTCAGACTTTTATTATCCTGTTGTTCTATTGTTGATATTTATTCATTGTTTAGGATGAATAGGAACAGAATTTTAGCCTGACCATTTTTAATTTCTGTATATGAAATTTATTTATTTGAAAATCAGAAACCGTTTGGAAGCATGGCATGAACATTGTGTTTATTCTAATGAAGCAGCACAATATTCGCAACATAAATACAGCACAAGTTTTTGTAAGGTAAGGTATTTAAGATGCTTTCTATCTAAAGACTGTCATATGTGCAGATCAGACTATCGTGTATCTAATTCAGGTTTTCAGTGGGTTGAAACCTTTGTATGCAGCACTGGGTGCAAGGCAGGAACCAGCCTTGGATGGGGGTTATATTCATGCATGCATTAATACATATGGGGCCGGTTTAGAAGTGCTAAATAAGCTAACACGCACCACTTTAAGATGTGGGAGAAAAACCCAGGCAGACACAGGGAGAGCATGCAATGTCCACACAGATAGCAAGGCAATATGGGAATTCCACCCAGGCTGTGAGTTTACAGATACTCATTGTGCTTCTGTGTGGAACTTTTGCTGGACATATTGTGGTTATTTTAGCAGCTTGTCATCTGATAATGGTGTGTGTTTGCCTTCTTTAGAGTATATTGGAACAAAAAGAATACCAACATAAGAATTAAATTTGCAGCAAAACAAGGGCCTTCAGCATTCAGGGGTTCAGTATCGGAATAGCAGGTGAATAGAGAGGGTAATGGGAGTAATAAAGAAGGACCACATGAGGAGTGAAGACTGCAGACACGGGGTGAATAGTAATTTTATCTCCCTAATAGTAAGCTATTCATTTTTGTGATTTTAAAAAAGTAATGGATATACAAAATAGTCCCTCAAGGTTTCAGTTCTTTTTGGTATTTTGACACACCATGTAAAACCCATTAATGAATTTTTGTCCTTCTGTTTTGTTTATTGAGTTTTTCCTGTTTGTGCAATTAAAATCCTCAGTTACTGTGATGTCCCTTACTTAACTGTGTGCATTCCTTATTGAGATTGTTGTTTGGTTAGGGGGGCTATACCACTCTCCCAGTTTTCAATTTCTCTCTTTGGAGTGAACCATATGAAGAACTCCAATCTTCACTGACCTTCACTGTGTGAGTGAGTGGCATCGCCCCACTTCCCAGGGTACTTGGAGTCTTTCTGCCACACCTGCTAAACTCTTTCTATTGGTCATTTGCGTTGGTGCCCTTTAATTCCCCCCCAGGACCCTTCATCATGCAAGCAGACTGTATTTTGAAAGTCTCGATAGGCCCTGCACTCCTTTTGAGTATTGGTGCCTTTGGAAAATGCTTCATTTGTACACTCACTCTACATAACGAGGTCCTTTGCGCTGAAACACACCAGGCTTTTGTGAGAGATGCATCTTAACTTCTGTGGACAGTCACTTCAGACCATGTTTGTATGGAAAAGCTGCCTTGTTACTCTGAAGTGATTGCCCATGGCACAATGGTGAAAAAGGAGTTGTATGGTGGTAGTAGTATTAGCAGTGCTATTGTCAGTTCTACCGGTTACAGCACTGGTCGTGTTGATGTAATCTTGTGTACAGAGTACAGTGAAATCCGTTCTTTCATGCTTGACCAAGATGAAAATTGTCACCCGTCTTCAGTGCCATGAGAAATGAGCGTTTTAACACAATTAGCCTACCTGCTGTAGTCCTTATTACTGTTTCCATACCACTTGTTCTGTTATGCCCTGAGTCCCCGGAATTTAGTGTGGGAAAAGAACAAAAAAAAAAAAAAAACGTACACCGTAGGCTGTATCACTTAACCAGACTGAAAAAATGAAATTCTTGAAAAAGCATGTATAAACTGTACAGTAAGTTAAAAATCTGCGTTATTCATAAGCAGAGTGTAGCCTTTAATAAATTGGCTGAAATAAAAACCACAGTCACTGTGGGTCATTCTTGTTTGCATGCTCCTTAGCCCTAACCTCCTACCTGGACTTATCTACTAGGAAGTGAAGCCTTAGCTGAACTCCAGAATGAACATTCACATCAAGAAAGTCTCCATGTATTCTTTCCTGTCTTAAGCCTAGTCCACAAAAGCACAAATTTGAAAGCACATCTCTCTTATTCATTTTGGTCTTACATTTACAGTGAGGCAGTGCTTAAGACGGCCAGAAGTGACTCATTTTGAAAATGCTCTCTAAAGTGTATACATTGGAAAACGCTGAGTCTGGTGAAGCAGTATGCTGTAGCTTTTCAAAAAAGCTGATACTTCTTGTGATAAGCTTTGTCATGATAGCTCTCTTTGTGATCTCATCTTTACTGTAAGGACAGTACTACACTGTGAAACACGCAAGTATTTGCTTTATTTATTTGGTCATATCTCTAGGTGTGTATCTTTCAAAGCTTTCCCAGCCTTATGCCCATTTGTAAGTAGTGATGAGGGAAACTGTGAAATTGAATTTCCAGTGAAACTTATTGTTCTGCTTCCCAAAAAAAAAAGGTGAGATAAATTGTTTCACTTCCATTGTGGCATTCACACAAGAAGAAAGGTGTTTATTTCCTTTCTAGAACCATTTCAGCACTAATTCTGCATATGTATGCTTGTCATTTAATATTTAAGTAAAGACCTCTATCTGTCCATCCATCCATTTTACAGCCCGCTATATCCTAACTACAGGGTCACAGGGGGTCTGCTGGAGCCAATCCCAGCCAACACAGGGTGTTGGGCAGGGCACGCGCACACCAAGCACACACTAGGGACAATTTAGAATTGCCAATGCACTTAACCCACGCAGACACAGGGAGAACATGCAAACTCCACGCAGGGAGGACCTGGGAAGTGAACCCGGGTCTCCTAACTGAGAAGCAGCCGTGCTACCCACTGCGCCACCTCGCCACCCCTAAAGACCTCTAATGGAAAAAAAAATAAAACCGAATTTACTCGACTAGCCTAAGCTAGGATGAGGCAGTTGCAAGATAACAGCAGGGCGGTTTTCTGTGTGGTGACATTTTTGTTGAGGAGAAAACGCAGTTAAAGTGCAAAATGGTGTGTGGTGGTGCGTCTTTATCTGACAAATATGCAGCATGACATTTTTGGAAGATGTACTGCACCGCTTTACTATGATGTGAATGAGAAGCATCAATAGAACTGATTTTACTGGTGTGGTACGTGTTACACGCATTAGGCAGCTGCATAAAAACTCATGTAAATATGGATACGTAAGCAAGGCTTCAGGAAGCAATACTCCTGGTTTTCTACCAAAGAAAAGTCAAAACCCCATAAATCCCTTTAGTGAGTTTAATGTTGCATTCTTGTACAAACCTCTACAAAACAAATTTTAGGGTCAGTTTTGAAAAGCCGTATGCGAGCCAAACAGCAACCATACCACCCAAACTTCAGAACGGGTCATCCACCTGAAGCTAGGCTTGTTCAGGCCCAGCCAGTACTTGGATGGGAGACCATCTAGGAAAAGCTTGGGTTGCTGCTGGAAGAGGTGGTGGCGAGGCCAGCAGGGTGCGCTTATCCGGTGGTCTGTGTGCCGATCCCAGTACTGTGTGACACTGTGCTGTAAGAAAGGGTCCTTTGGATGAGACATAAAACTGAAGTCCTTATTCTATGTGGACATAAAAGACCCTGGGCATCTTTTGTAATGAGTAAGGCGTTTCCCGATATCCTAGCTAAATTACCGATCACAACATGGTCATTCTAGCTCCCTAACTGTCTTGTCGTCTCTAATTGGCTGACTGTCTCTCTGACCCCTTCATCTCCTCATAACTAATGTGTGGTGAGCATTGACTCATTGCAGGTGGGTGCTGCATGTTGGTGATGGTTGAAGTGGGTCCCTCCACTGAATTAATATAGTGCTTTACATTGAATGTCTTCTGCTCCTCCTCTTCCTTCTCCTTCGTCTTGGCTGATTTGCTGGTTCAGATTTAAAAGTACTTCTACTTTGTTGTCCACACAAAAAAGTCTGGTTTGTACTTTCCTCATTCTTTTGACATTTTCATATACTTTGAGTGTGCTTTAGAAACAAACTCCCTTCTTGGCTAGCAAATTCTGCATGCTGAATAAGAGATTTCTACCTGTTTCTGGCATTTTTAGAAAACAATCTGAAAAGGGCCTATTGGAAGGTATCCACATTCGTGTGGAGTTATCCTTAGCGACGTGCTGGCCATGATACTAGTGAGAGTCAGCACGCATTAGCAAGGAGCCAGTACTTACACCCCATCTTGGAGGTGCAGCCTGCAAAAAGATCTGTCTAGCAAAAGATCTTACAACTTTGAGTTGTTTCTGTGCAATCTGTGCCATCGAGGGCAGGACTGCAGCCATTGATGTCAAATTTATTCAAGTTATTCTTCTATGTGGGTTTCACTGCTGAGTTTAAGTTAATTGAGAGATCAAGTTTCTGCAACCACCATTTTCGAATTTACTCTCTGAAAAGTAAGTGGCTGCAGGTGACAGGGGGTTGTGGAACAAATGATTAATTTTGAATGATGAAATGAGGTTAGAAAGGGCGAAACCTTTATGGCCACTTTGTGGACTGGGATGATTAAACTGAAGGTGCACTGGTCTGGCCGACTCTGTCACCCTTGTCCACAGTTGTGCTTGCTTGACAGACATGAACAGAATTGCAGCAGCCTGTGTGGCCATGTCTCAAGTGACACTTGATCTGTTAGTGCCACCATATGGCTTGTGGGGATGGGTGTGGGAATTATCTTGCTTTTCTGTGTTCTGAGTGCTCTATCTATTTACAAGTGTAATGTCGTTCAGAAATAAAGCATAATAACATAAAGGTGTTTATGTTATGCACACCTTTGTACACCCTTTTAGTATTTTTGCAGTTATTCAGGCTCTCCAGTCTCTCAATGATGATGATAATCTAATCTAAAGTAAGTTAAGATAATGCCAGATGGAAAAGAAGGAGCGGGCAGCAAAGCTTAATTTTATGCAAACAGACTAGTGGAATGAGTCAAGTGAAAGTGAGTTTGACTGAGTGCAGCTGCCCACCCGCTCGCTAGCAGAGAGCAGTCTTCTGTATGGTGCCCAGCAGAGCATTGGCAGTGTTTGTGAAAAGAATTTTGAAAGATTAATATGACACTTGGACGTAAAGTTTAGTTTTAAAGCCTTGAGGTCAGCCAAGGGAGAGAGAAATAAGGAAAGCTTAGCAGTGGCCATTTGAGATGATTGGCATAATTCAAATTCCTGTTTAGCCTACTGTAAGCTCACCTTAGGCTGTGGTCTCACTGCTGGAGGCCCAAGATCAGATTCTTGTAGTCGCACCCACCACCCCTTCCCAAAATGAGTGACCGCCAATAAAGTGAGGAGAGGAGGATTAGCTGAGTGACAGAGCAGATGGATCACAACACCACGTTGAACTCGGTGCCTTCCTTACTGCTGGTGGGGGGTGGATTGTTCAGTCCAAGTGTGTGAAAGGTCAGGCTGCTCCACGCAGATGTGGCTTGAAACGTGACTCCCTGGAATAGCAAAGTGAGCACAATGCAAGTCCTGCCCACTGCCTCGGCTGGTTAGCGTGTTGCTGCCAATGAGTCTCATGGAAACGTCCGATTTAAAGGAGTCATAGGCACAATGAATCAACTCTCGGTTTAGTAGCTTGGGTTCACTGCCAGGATAAATAAAGAGAACAACATAACCACAGCACAAAAACAAGAGCTGCTCCATGCAGCAGCTAGAGAAGTGTTCCTGTGCTGCTGTGTGCCATCAGTCTTATGAGGAGGATGAAGCTGCTTCTCCTTCACATTGTCCTTAGTTTTGGAGCTGTGCATGTCCTGTCAGATGGCAGGTTCAGTTCAGATGCCACGTATCCTCTTTTACATTCTTGGCCTATGATTCTCACATGCATCACTATCCACAGAGAAAAGGCCCCAGAATGCTTAGTGCTGCCAACATGCTTAGCCCGGAATCTATACTAATAAAAGGCAAAGCCCTCACATCACTAATTCTCCAACTTCCCGTGTAGGTAGAAGGCTGAAATTTGGCAGGCTCATTCCTTACAGCTTACTTACAAAAGTTGGGCAGGTTTCATTTCGAAATTCTACGTCTAATGGTCATAACTGGAAGGTATTTTTCTCCATTAACTGTAATGGAGTTGAGCTGGAATGACGTGGGGGGGCGGAGTTTCGTGTGACATCATCACGCCTCCCACGTAATCACGTGAACTGACTGTCAACGCAGTGCGTAGAAAACCAGGAAGACCTCCAAAAAGCGCTTAAGAAAACATGCATTATATAATTGAGAAGGCAGCGAAACAATAAGAAGCGAGCGAGTGACATATACTACCATATTCATGACTGCTGCTACCTCGGAAAGAAAGCAAGGTGTAAACCTAAACTTTAAATTAAGTTCATAGACATGCTACCGCTGGCGTTTCACATGCCCACAGGTAATGCGGGATACAAGTTTAATGAGAGGATGCAGGATATAAACGAGAGTTTTGATCACTTTATAACTAAGTTAAAATTGTAGGTGAAGGGGTGTGCTTATGCAAATTCCGAGAGACTGTGTTTGTGGGGGATTGACAGTTAAGGCGGGTGGGGAGTCACGTCATCATCTCCCTCCCATTCATCTCATTTGGCTCTGAGCTGAGCTCTGCAGCTAACGCCGTCTTCCGAAGCAACTTGGTCAGACTGCCACCAAATACTCACAGAAAAATACACAAGTTATTACACGCGCTGTCTCTACAGTTTCTCCACACTGAATCCTCCAGGCACTACTTACAAAAGGTTACATTGACAATTGTGTTACGTTATTTTTAAAATCTTTCCTTTTCTTAGCACAAGCACAGCTGAGAAGCTTCGATGCATGTGCTCCATAACGCTTTAAAAATAATGCATTTAATCACACTTTGCATTACAAGCAAAGGGAGCTTTTGTCAATGCATGATTTCCTGGTACACGATTACTTTGATCAGCGCATCCCGATTCATTTTACCTTCGCACCACCTTAGTTTGAGAAGAAGTATGAAAAAATATGAGGTTAACACAGAAAAACAGATCACCAATTCAAGCTTTATGAATAATCGATTCGCCATCAATAATTGTTTTGGTAAAGCCATCCTCCTTCCATTTTATAATTTTTCCGCCACTAGCCGTGATTAAATGAACTTTAAATAAAGTAAGAGCAAAGCGAGGTTGACTTATTTAGGCAGGAATATATATGACAGCAACACTCATGACAATGTCAATCATGTTACGTTATTATTAAAATGTTTCCTTTTCTTTTTCATTACTTCTTTAACACACTACTTCTCCGCTGAGGCGGGTATTTTGATATATATATATCTATATATATATATATATATATATATATACAGTGGTGTGAAAAACTATTTGCCCCCTTCCTGATTTCTTATTCTTTTGCATGTTTGTCACACAAAATGTTTCTGACCATCAAACACATTTAACCATTAGTCAAATATAACACAAGTAAACACAAAATGCAGTTTTTAAATGATGGTTTTTATTATTTAGGAGAAAAAATCCAAACCTACATGGCCCTGTGTGAAAAGTAATTGCCCCTGAACCTAATAACTGGTTGGGCCACCCTTAGCAGCAATAACTGCAATCAAGCGTTTGCAATAACTTGCAATGAGTCTTTTACAGCGCACTGGAGGAATTTTGGCCCACTCATCTTTGCAGAATTGTTGTAATTCAGCTTTATTTGAGAGTTTTCTAGCATGAACCGCCTTTTAAGGTCATGCCATAGCATCTCAATTGGATTCTGGTCAGGACTTTGACTAGGCCACTCCAAAGTCTTCATTTTGTTTTTCTTCAGCCATTCAGAGGTGGATTTGCTGGTGTGTTTTGGGTCATTGTCCTGTTGCAGCACCCAAGATCGCTTCAGCTTGAGTTGACGAACAGATGGCCAGACATTCTCCTTCAGGATTTTTTGGTATACAGTAGAATTCAATGTTCCATCTATCACAGCAAGCCTTCCAGGTCCTGAAGCAGCAAAACAACCCCAGACCTTCACACTGCCACCACCATATTTTACTGTTGGTATGATGTTCTTTTTCTGAAATGCTGTGTTCCTTTTACGCCAGATGTAACAGGACATTTGCCTTCCAAAAGTTCAACTTTTGTCTCATCAGTCCACAAGGTATTTTCCCAAAAGTCTTGGCAATCATTGAGATGTTTCTTAGCAAAATTGAGACGAGCCCTAATGTTCTTTTGCTTAACAGTGGTTTGCGTCTTGGAAATCTGCCATGCAGGCCGTTTTTGCCCAGTCTCTTTCTTATGGTGGAGTCGTGAACACTGACCTTAATTGAGGCAAGTGAGGCCTGCAGTTCTTTAGACGTTGTCCTGGGGTCTTTTGTGACCTCTCGGATGAGTCGTCTCTGCGCTCTTGGGGTAATTTTGGTCGGCCGGCCACTCCTGGGAAGGTTCACCACTGTTCCATGTTTTTGCCATTTGTGGATAATGGCTCTCACTGTGGTTCGCTGGAGTCCCAAAGCTTTAGAAATGGCTTTATAACCTTTACCAGACTGATAGATCTCAATTACTTCTGTTCTCATTTGTTCCTGAATTTCTTTGGATCTTGGCATGATGTCTAGCTTTTGAGGTGCTTTTGGTCTACTTCTCTGTGTCAGGCAGCTCCTATTTAAGTGATTTCTTGATTGAAACAGGTGTGGCAGTAATCAGGCCTGGGGTGGCTACGGAAATTGAACTCAGGTGTGATACACCACAGTTAGGTTATTTTTAACAAGGGGTAATTACTTTTTCACACAGGGCCATGTAGGTTTGGATTTTTTCTCCCTAAATAATAAAACCATCATTTAAAAACTGCATTTTGTGTTTACTTGTGTTATATTTGACTAATGGTTAAATGTGTTTGATGATCAGAAACATTTTGTGTGACAAACATGCAAAAGAATAAGAAATCAGGAAGGGGCAAATAGTTTTCACACCACTGTGTGTATATATATATATATATATATATATATATATATATATATATATATATATATATATATATATATATATCATATAATATATATATATATATATATATATATCATATAATATATATATCATATAATATATGAATGACCTCCAAAGAGCGCTGAGACTTTTGATATCATGAACGTGTCTGCAAAAACTGTGGTCTCCTGCCCTGCAAAAGTCGAGCAGCCTGCCTTAAGTCAAAGTGAGCACTTTAATTTTTTTCATCCTCCCCTTGCGCTATAGCCCAGACAAGTGCAAACACGGGACCCCTTTTCTACACCACGGCAAAATAATATTAAGGCGATTCACACTTTCTTTTGCACGTATACGATTATGAGGTTCTCACCCCGGATTATGAAGACACGCACACGAGTAGAGGACTGACAGTGCCATCACAGCCGATTAATGGCGAGGACGTCTCACCAGTCTACACAAGACCCACCGCGACTGTCCTCAAAAGGCGATCATAACGTCAGCGAACACATCTCTCTATACTATATAAAAGAAAAAGGCAACTTTCCTTTCACCACACCTTTTTTCCTTTTATCCCAAACCAAAGCCTTTCTCGCTTAACACTGCAGAGGACACAAAACTAATTTTCTGTAAATGCCGGTAAGGCACATTACCAGAGGCTCAAATTTGAACGTTCACATAGAAAATGTAATTTCTATACCACAGCCGTCGTGTAGCGCCTTTCAAAAGGGATCTACTACCGAGAGATGATCCATATATATTTTAGCTGCTGTTAGTTACTTACCTGTTGTGTTACACAGTCTTTAAAATGTAGTTTACCCGCAACCACTCCAGTAGTGCTCAATGTACCTGTACTTCTTAAAACGTTAATGTTTTACTGTTTAATAACTTATAGACTATATTTTATTATTTCTCCCTTGCACTCAGTGACCAAAGCTATACACACACATATATAAAAGCTATACACACAAGTATATGTATGTGTATATATATGTATGTATGTGCATATATATATATATATATATATGTATATATATATATATATATATATATATATATACACACACACACACACACACGTACGTACGTACATACATACATACATACACATATATATAATTTGTGTGTGTGTATGTATGTATGTGTGTGTATATATGATGTAGATAGGTATATATATATATATATATGTATATATATATATATATATATGTATATATATATGTATTACATATATATATATGTATATATATGTATGTATATATATGTATATATATGTGTATATATATGTATATATGTGTATATATATATATGTGTATATATGTATATATATGTATATATATGTATTGTGGACGCTGGAGCCGGCCGGGCGCAGGATGACGTGAGGAGGGCTTGTGCCTCCTCCAGACCGCGAGGGCGTCCGTCCTGGTTCTGTTGGGGGCCACGGGTTGAGGGCATGGAAGCCCTTCCCTGTAGGGGCCCGTGGTCACCGCCAGGCGGCGCCCCGATGCCGGTTTATCCCGTGCGGTTGCCGGTTGGGGCTGGAGCCCGGCGGACGCTTGGAGGACGGAGGAGGCGAGTGCCTCCTCCAGACAGAGTGGGGCGTCCGTCCTGGTTAGGCAGGGGCCTCGGGTACAGGGCATGGAAGCCCAGCCCTGCAGGGACCCGTGGCCACCGGCAGGCGGCGCCCAGTGCCTAATTATCCCGGGAACCCGACACTTCCGCCACACCAGGAAGTGCCGGGGGGAAGACTTTATGTGGCGCCCGGAGAGCTGCCAGGAAGGCAGCCGACACTTCGCACGCTGGGCGTGGCCAAGGAACAGATGGCGGAAGCACCTGGGGCTCATCCGGGGCATTATTTAAGGGGCCGCCTCCCTCCAGTCATTGAGTGGAAGTCGGGTGGAAGTGGACTGAGCAAGAGGAAGGACTGGAGGCGGCCAGGAAGGCACAAAAGACTGTGGGC